>NC_080424.1:106433353-106733353 GCF_029873635.1 Malania oleifera
CTTGACTTCAGCTTCTCGCTACTTAGGTTAATGTTTTATTCCATTAGGAGTTATTAGCGCAGTTTAACTAAATATATAAATATATAGAATTTTAGCTGGTCGTTACACGACCTCTCCAAAAAACGACAGGGTTTTATACGCATGAACTGCTTAATCGTGTAGCTCCGCTCTCCTGAACTCCTATCCATCTCTGTCATCACCTGCTGGGTGACGCTACGTAATGCCACTAATACACTTAACAAACTAGGATCCATAAAATAATTTTCTATAACCATTCATCTTATCATCCCTAATCCCAATTTAGGATTCAGTCCTACCACTCAGAAACAAGACTCAGCAATAGTTTACTATGGTTTTCCTGAAGTTGTCATCTCAGGAAAATCACAAAAACCACCACGGAATTCCTGCCTCCAAGCCGCAAGATAGAACCCTAAATTCCTACCTTATCCTCCAACATTAACTGACTCATATCTCAATCTACCCACCTCCTATTCTCCTCAAAATCCATTCCTATACTCTGGTATTGTATTCCGTTGTTTACTAAAGTCTGTAGAATCTAGCAACCTAGGCTTTGATACCAAACTGTGTTGCCCTGATTTTCATACACTTTTTTTTTGTATATATACAATAATAAATAAATTAATCATATGTCACGTCACAAACTCTAATACCATATCAACATAACCAGACTCAAAATAGGGTACTGGGTAATCAATTCATCATATACACACATTCCTAATAGTGGAAGTTAATATTTACATACTATCCAGAATACAAATAACCAGAGTTCTATACATCCATACTCAACCCAAAAATCCATAACATTCTCTAGGGGATCACACAAATAGATTCCCAACACAAAACACTTACCCTGACTATCAGGGTACCAGCTTCCCTCTGTCACGGAGCTCTATCTCTTGGTCTATTACGGTTTCCTGAAATATTTAAATATTTGGGTGAGACACCTCTCAGTAAGACGGAATAAATTATTTATAGTGTATGGCACATGATTTTAGTTATATCATAATACACTCATTTTAATGATTATATCTTTTGAGAAAATATACACATATGTACTCATAATCATATAATTATAAAACATAATTTTATAAGCTTTGATACCACTTCTCATACTCACACATAGGTAACCAATATTTATCAGCAAAGTTTACGAGGATAGGGGAGATTACACTCCCATACATGTAACGCCACTCTGCTCTGATATCGTTTTATAACCTTGCCTGATTAACTCAGGTGCGGTTATAACTAATACTTATCAGGACACTCACCTTTCTCAGTAAGCCCTTAGGCGGAAAGTTTTACTGCGCCCTAATTATTTATGCAATTAAACTCACACTCTTTCATTCCTCATTTCATACTTTATAGCTTTCATAAGCTTTCATTTCTCAAATTCATATTCAATAGTTTTCATTCTCAATAACATGTTCTAACTCAACAAATATCCATGTATACCTAAATCTACATATATGTACTTTACATAATACAACAGATCACATAATTTTAACTCTCAACACATACTTACTTTCCATACTGAGCATTCCTCTCCAATGGCATCAGTAAGAACTTCATAATATGGTCTCATACTGAGCATACCTACCCAACGGCATCAATAGGAACATCACCCACACAATTTCCATACTGAGCATACCTCCCTATCGGCACCAGTAGGAACTACACACACACAATTTCCATACTGAGCATACCTTTCCATCGGTATCAATAGGAACTACACACAGAATTTCCATACTGAGCATACCTCCCCATCAGCATCAGTAGGAACTACACACACACAATTTCCATACTGAGTATACCTCCCCATCGGCATCAGTAGGAATTACACACACAATTTCCATACTGAGCATACCTCCGCATTGGCATCAGTAGGAACTCAATTGCATAGTTCAATATTCGCATTTCAGTACACACATTTCAATATTCTCATTTCAATATATTGGTTTATCTCATCACATCAGTAATATTCTCATCATTTTCTAATTCATTCTCATCATATCATTACTCATTTCATCTCATATCAATATATAACTCAATTCAATATTTTAGTATAAAATATCTCTATACCAACATATTTTACATCTTGTATATCTTCATTTCAAGTAAACACATCTATATCTCACATTTTATCATAACATTGTAAAACATACCTGTATATCATATTTCTTCATTTCCAAATAAAAATCTCATATCATCCACAATTATGTATATAGAACATAACTGGGTTTATCATGATTTCATTTCTATATAAAACATTTCAATATTTATACCTATCATAGTCTCATTTCTCAGTGCAAAACACCTATCCCAATTTCAATTACATTCCCAATAAAAATAAGTCATATCATATTACTCATGCCACACAATTTTTATCTGATATTCATATCATAATAATCACCAACAAAATATCATATTTCATTTTCACATACTTTAAATCATCTAGTTCATTTCCCAAAATAGCTGTTATAATTTATTCCCCTTACCTGACTTACTGAGAGGCCTGCTAAAAACCCTAAATCCACACCCGCAGTATTCAGAATTCAAAATCCTAAAATCACATTTTCCCCAGTTCAATTAACTCAACCCCAGAACTATAATTATTTAACATTTCCTAGACTCACAAGCTCCCATTAACCGGTTAAATTCTAAAAACACGAGTTTGATCCGCTTCTCATATTTAAATTTAATTTCTAACATATTAAAAATACCAATAGGATCAAATCCCCACAGTTAATTTAATTCCAAAATATTCCCAGAAATCTAATTTAATCAAATCCCTGAAATTTAACTTAATTCCAAAATATTCCCCAAAAATCCACTATAATCAAATACTCCAATTTAATAATCTCATATTATAATTTAATCGGCTGAATTTCTAAAATAATTGACATAGTTTGTGCTACTCACCTTAACCTTGGAGTGGTGCCTAGGATCTCCAAATCAAAAATCTACTCCAACTAACGTGACAAGGACCGAACCTAGGACCCTCTAGTGGTGTCTGATCGTCAATTTGAAAAATTGAGTAGAGAGTGAGAGTTTACCTTATCCCAAGAGTGGTTCCTACGACGCCCTAATCACGAATCCATTTCTGTAAAAGTGTTGGTGGCTGAGATAGGAACCCAATGGCATTTTTTGTTTTTCGATCGGCCAAGTATCGAAGAAAAAATTAAGAAGAGAGAGAGAGAGAGAGAGAGAGAGAGAGAGAGAGAGAGAGAGAGAGATGCTCTCTGGATCTTCAGAAGAATGGAATTCTTCATAAAGGTTATCCTTCAGTTACTTTAACTTATGTATATATATATACTTTAACCATAATATTATATTACATTCCTAAGCATATCATTTTCTGGGGCGTTACAAAACCCATTGCATTATGCATTATTAATTTGAACAATATAGAATCATAATTGTTGCAACGTCCTAAAGAAGAGCCTGGAATGGCGAGAAATAATAATATTATAAGTGGGATGGAGTCACCACTAACTTGTTATTTATCTAGGTGAGGTGTGTTCACCCAATTACTACTCGTTGATTGGTCTTTAACCTAATCCAAAGCCAAGGAATCAGTAGTCTCGGTCTGTATTTACTAGAGTATTGGGATCAAAAGTTTAGTTATGCAAGGGAAAGGTATTATCACCCCCTACACGCCTATTCTACGAAAGGTACCTAATTAATTATGAATTATCCCTAAATTAAATCTAATTGTATTTAATTAACTCCTTTAAAATAATTAAATAAATGAAATAAATAAATAAAATTCTAAATGAAAAATGAAAAATAAAGTGTGATTTAGGAATGTCTAATAAGACCTCCAAAAGAGAGAATCGTATTAGATAAACCCCACTCGGAATTAACATAGGTTAGATCTGAAATACCTCTTTATCCTTTATTTAATCATTAGAACGCACACATATAAAAATAAAATATATATACAGATAATAATAATAAAAAATCATCAAATTTAAGCAAAAAAAAAAAGTCTTTAAAATATTCCCAGATTTTTCCAAAATTTTGTATAATTTTTTTGATAATTTTTCCACATTTTTCCAAAATTTTCTCAGATTTTTTAAAAACTTTTCTTCATTTTTTGGTATTTTTATTTTTCTATTTTTTGATATCCAAGTCAAAATAACTCAAATGTTTTATTTATTTTTTCTAATATTTAAATATTTTTTTCGAATTTTCCTAATCTTTCATATTTTTTTTAAACTTTTTTTTTTTAAAAATCAATTAAAAATAAATTAAACTAGACCTATGGTCCAAAAATCATACTGGTTCAACCGGTTTGAACCGAGTGTAACCCAATTGGATAAGTGGGCCACGTGTCCGCCAGCTGTGGAGACACATGGTTTTATTTTATTTTATTTTATTTCTTTTGAGTTTATTGTACCAAGGTGATGTGAGCATGATGTCACCTGCCACATAGTGAGTTTTTTTTAATTTTTTATTATTTTTAAAAATTTCTGCAATAAGGTAACGTTAGCATGGCATCACCTGCCACGTGGTGATTGACGTCACCCGCCACGTGGCAATTTGTGGTTGGTTGTAGAAGTTTGATATGGATTGCTGTCATGACAGTAATCTGGCTATCCGGAAAAAACACAAATTGAACGACTAAGATTGTGTCACATCACCTTCCGAAGGCATGGTCTTGGTTGGGTTAACTAGTTTGGATTTGGCTATGGTTGAATTGGGCCAAGAGCATGGGTTGATGGGCTTGGATTTAAGATTAGGCTAGAGGATAATTGGGCATTGAGTTTGGATTTATTTAAATGGGTTGTAGGACAATTAGGCTAAGCTTGGATTTAATTAAAAGAGTTGCAAGACAATTGAGCAAGGCTTGGATTTAATTAAATGGGTTTCAACCAATTGGGTCAAGTCCAATAGACTTAAACTGGGAAACAAACATATTGGTTTTAGTTTTGTTGGGCTTGGGATTGGGTTAAAGGTCAATGGTCAATGGACCCAGGTCCAAGTTAGACCTAGGTCGTGGGTCTTCGAATCAAATGATTAAGATTTGGGTCAAGCTGACTCGGATTTGGGTCTGATCTCGGGTAATCGAGTATGAGTATTTTGATCTGGGTTACTAAATTCAGATGTGGGTAATCAATTCGGATTAAAATTCCTACTTGTATTCAAATAAAAAAAAATGAATTTGAAATATTACAATTTTATTTATCCAAGAAACGAAACTGAACTAAACAAAATTAAAGGAACTAACCTTTATTTTCTAACTCCTCCAATCTGTAAGTTTGCTACTTTGAATTTCCACTGCTAATTTTATCACTGCTCTGCAATTCAAGCTTCTTGATCTTCTATCTTCCTTCACCTTCTCAACTTCAAGGACTCAAACTCTTAACAATTCTTAAGCAATTCTTCTCTATGTTTGTTTGTGTCTCTCACCCTCATAAGCCCACTATTTATATGTTTAGGGGATCAATTTCATCAATTCCAATTTTATCAATTAGCACCTAATTTGATCAATCAAAATTGAATTGAATAATTTGTGCTTGCATTAAACCATAATTTCATCACATGTTTCTTATGTAAATTTTCACATGTCTAATTTATTTTTTCCTTCTGTGCTTCCAAGTTTAAAGATGAAAATGTTGACCCACTTTATTTTATTTTCTGTTTTTTTTATTTTTAATGTATTCATTTTTTTTATTTTTTTATTTTTCAAGTATTCAATTTTTTTCCTTATATTTTTTTCATTTTATTGCATTAATAAATTCTGCCCATTTGTGATATATAAGTCCCGAATAAAATGGAGTGTCTACAATAATTTTCTTTTTTAAGTTTTTTGTTTTTTTTTTTTGGGGGGGGGGGGGGGGGGGGGGGGGCGGGCATGCTTATTCTAGTTTTAAAATATTAGCTAACTTGGTACATTAATGCTAAAAGAAATGATCAGGCAAGCAGAACCTACGATTCGAGAGTAGGTGAAGATTATATATGAGCTCAGATACATTAGAAAACAAGAAGAACAATTTCTACTTAATTAATTAAAATGGTCTTCCTTAGATGTGCCCTGCCACAAAAACATAAGGCTGGGTCTTTACTAACTTCTGAGGAATAAAGCCTTTTTTCATTACTCAATAATAAGATTCTTGAAAATCACATTCCAACATGCATATAAATTTTTTTCTAATGAAATGCAACTAAAAGTGCGTAAATGAACATTGATAGTTACAATGTAAGTAATAAATTCTTACATTCAAGTAGAAATTTTTAGTTTCCATTAACATAGTACACATTTATATTCTATATATTCATATATTTAATTGTTGATCACAGAAAATAAGCAATGAAAAAAGGCTTGTGTGTAATGAAACATTAACAAAATAAAATAAAATAAAATAAAAGGGCCCTTGCATTATGCATCAGATCAGAATTTTCACTTTTTTTTTCCTCTTTTTTTTTTTTTTTTTTTGGTGGGTGGAGAGTGTAGGGAATTAACACGAAATTCTCAAATCCTATGAGAAACAAAAATAGAGAAACAATCCACACCCAAAAAAAATAATCACACGCACAAGACAAAATTTGCATGGTTCGATAATTTTGTCTACGTCCACGGAATTGTAGGAATTTCACTATGATCAAGAAGAAAAATAGAGAGTGCGGTTATACAACGTTTTCTCTCTCACTCTCAAAATGACGGTCAAACCTAATCACCGAAAAAACAATAGTTTTATAAGTTGCACACAGGGTTCCCAATGGACTACAAAAAGGGCCCAAATATTTTTCCTGGAGGTGTTGCCCCCGGACCCCCATGAGTACAGCTTGGGCTGCTTAGTCCATGGAGCGAAGACTTGGGCTTATTGGATCGAACGCAACTAGGCTTCATAAAGCCCAACAGAGAGTGGGCAGGGCGGTGTGGCTAGGTCAAATTAATTTTTGAGCATGCATACATAATCTAGTTTTAGAGTATAAGCATCATGTCACGACTTGGTACATTAATGCTAAAAGAAATGGTCAAGCAAGCAGACTTCGTGAGTCATATTTAACTTGAGTCCACCAAATAAGTTTATATAGTATATAGATTGCGCTAGAACTAACGGTTTCAGCTGGGTGAAGATTATATATGAGCCCCACATACATTAGACCCTCAAAACAAGAAGAACAATTTCTACTTATTTAATTAAAATGGCCTTTCTTAGATACATTCTGGCTTAAAAGCATAAGGCTGGGTCTTTACTAACTTCTGTGGAATGGGTAAATTCATTGATCAGCTTTGAGTTTTCTTTAAAGAAAAAAAAAACATATGATTATATAAGGAAGAAGAAGACTACTTCCAAGGTGATTTCATTATAAATACACAAAGCTGCCTTGCCATTATCATCACAGCTGATATATCCAAAGGTAAAGACACTTTTCTGGCAAAGCAAGAGATTGCATATATGCTGATCATGAAGAAGAAGATGGCAACCAACACACTTGCATGCATTGCCCTCTTGGCTGTGGCTTTTTCTTTAGCTTCTGCTGCTGATCCCAGCCCTTTGCAGGACTTCTGTGTTGCTCTTAATGACTCCATGGATGGTGGTATGTTTTAATTTTCCTTTGCTGGACTTCTAGGTTACGTCTATACGTTTTATTGGAAGTAGTATTTGATATGTTTTCTGGTGTAAATATTTACAGTGTTCGTTAACGGAAAATTCTGCAAGGATCCGAAGCTTGCGACAGCCGATGATTTCTCTTTTTCGGGACTGAATGTGCCTGGAAACACATCGAACCGGGTTGGTTCAAATGTTACATTAGTAAATGTTGACAAACTCGCTGGCCTTAACACCCTTGGTATCTCAATAGCCCGTTTGGATTTTGCGCCGTATGGTCTCAACCCTCCTCACACGCACCCTCGCGGCACTGAGCTCCTAACTGTCTTGGAGGGCACCCTCTTTGTCGGTTTTGTTACCTCAAACCCAGAAAATCGCCTAATTACCAAGGTTCTTAACCCAGGTGATGTTTTTGTGTTTCCCGTGGGACTCATTCACTTCCAGTTTAATGTTGGAGAAACCAATGCAGTGGCCATAGCTGGTTTAAGCAGCCAGAATCCAGGAGTCATCACTGTCGCAAATGCAGTTTTTGGTTCAAAGCCGCCCATCTCTATTGATGTTCTGACCAAGGCCTTCCAAGTTGACAAAAATGTGATCAACTATCTGCAAGCTCAATTTTGGATGGATAACAACAACTAGAATGATATTTATTGTGCTTTAAATACTATTGTGTTATCTTTAATAAATAGTTTGTTGAGATATTTATTGAATAAACATTGTCATGCATTGACAATCTCAATGTTATAGAGGAGTCTCGTCATTTGTATGTGCTAGTATTTTTAATTAATGTATGCACTGGTGTTGTATAATTGGTCTATGTTCTTCTCACTATAGTTTTTTGTTTTTTATTTTTACACATAAAAGTTTTGTTTACCAAAGTACTCTTTTAGTTGATATTTTTTTGTCATTGAACTTGAGAGATTTCTTGCAAGAAAGGATTGTTAACTCGTGTTTGATACAATTTACTTAAGGGTGTATTTGTTTTGATGGCTGGGCTAGGTTTGACTAGGTTCAAAAATTTTAACTCGTGTTTGAAACAATTTACTCTTAAATAAAATTAGACAAGAAAAATAGACTTCACTCGTTTATATAGCGCAAGGCTGCATAGTTGATATTTTTACACATAGAAGTTTTGTTTACCCAAGTACTCTTTTAGTTGATATTTTTTCGTCATTGAACTGGAGAGATTTCTTGCAAGAAATGATTGTTAATAGACTACATCAAAAACAAATAAAAAAATCTTAATGAAGAGTTGTATGGATACACACGAGTACTAACTAACTAGACTCACATGAGCCATACAAATTGCTTAAGGGTGTGTTTGTTTTGATGGCTAGGCTAAGTTTGACTAGGTTCAAAATTTTTAACTCGTGTTTGATAAAATTTGCTCTTAAATAAGATAAGACAAGAAAAATAGACTTCGCAGATTTATAGATGACAAGATTGGATAGTCTTCCCCCATTGCCAATGTTGGCTAAGGCATATTAAACATATTTGTCCATATTTGCCTCTACACTCAGAGAAATTATTAAATAGACTAAGTTTATACATCAAAATTAACATCATGTGGAGCCCATAGAATTTCTAGGTTGTCCCTGTAGAATTTCTAGCCATCCATTGAAATGTGAAAGTGGCTCAATATCAATAAACATTATTCTGATTTTCAATGCTAACTGACAAAAGGGACCCTGATACTGATTCTGATTTTGCTTTTGAAAAACCCTGTTTGGAATTGAGTATAACTGGGAAGTTATTTATGCAAAATCTTGTCAATTAAAGTTATTTAAAGTTCTTACTTTTGATTGGATTTTAGGACAACTCCGCTCATTAAGAATGGTGTGTCCAATGAGAAGATTTTAATAATAAATGTTTAGAATGCAAAGGTCTCCCAGGCTCAAGATTTAATAATCAGTGATGTGAAGTTAATTTCTTCAATTATATATCTCATCTTTTAACATAATTGAAGAATCAAAAAGTGAACTCTCCATCTCTTGATTGCTGAACCGCACTGGCTCAGGATGAGATTTTCTAATAATTTTATTTTCTTAGAAGATAAAGAAGTGTGCTTCAATATAATATAAATAAATGATATAATAATCCATCAAAGTCCCTTTTAAGAGTTTGTTCTTTTGAAATTCTTTATGACTTTCAGAACTCTCAATTATGAAAGTCACGTTTACTATAATCACTTATGGTATATACGGGGAGGATCCAAAATCTCACATTAATTTAGAGTTGAGAGAAATTTTGACTTTTGGATGGAGCTCGCCCCACCCATGCATGTGAGATGACAGTAAGATGTCTTTTAAGGGTGAAATTATGAAGCATTCGAGTAAAATAAATACTACCTCACATGAGGGCGAAGCACTAGATATGTGACTTTCAAATTGTATGTTGGAAGTGCAAACTTTGGGATGAAAGTTAAGAGTCATGATCCTACATTGGGAATGTAGTGGCAAAATGTTGACCATATAATGATGGTTTAAGCTTCAATGACCTAAGGAAACGTCTTTTATAAGACTAAATTGTGAAGTCTACTGGATTGGATTGGCATTTAGGATTAGAGAGTGACTCTTAAGGTATTGCCTTATATGGGTGGATCCTATATGAAAGTGTAGGTCTCACAGAGATGCAAGCCACTTTGACGGAGGACGCCAAAGATCAGACATTAGAACTTGTCACAATTTCAAGAGGAAACACTTTTTATAGGAAATTCATGAGGCTTAGTGGGGCAAAGTGTGTAATCTCTTGTGAGAGTAAGGTCAAAACTGTTATACTAGGCTTGAACCAACCTTTACACATACACAACTTCCTTGGCTAGAAACTAGGATGATGTATAAAAGGAGAACCTAACGCCCGTTTAATTGCGAAAAATAAAAATTATTTTTTAATTTAATTTGTTTAAAAAATAACCAAAAAATTATTTGATTTTTCATTTTTCAACATTTCTATGAAATAATTGAATATATATATGGTTTTTGCACATTTGCCCGTGAAAATAGTTTTATTTTTTATTTTTAAATTTTTGTATAATTTATAAAAATGCACCTTGTTTTTCAATTTTTCAAATTTGTATAGAAAAGTCGGAAAAAACATCTTTTTATTCTATCTTTTTTTAATTCTAACTCTTACATACTTTGCATATGGGAGCATGAATTTACATGAATTATGTATAAAATTTCTTCTAAATCCACACAAATCCAAATTCAAATTTGAAAATTCATGATTCCAAATATTATGTTATATAAAATTTGAAAAATTAGAAAAATATACAACAATAACAACAAAACCAAACCTTAGTCCCATTAGGTGGGGTTGGTTATATGAATTATTTTTCGCCAATTTATGCGATCATGGATCATTTCTATTGATAAATTCAAAGATATTAAATCCTTACTCACTATCTCCTCCCAAGTTATTTTAGGTCTACCCCCACCCCTCCTATTGCCTCCAACAGTAACTAAGTCACTCTTCTTGACAGGTGCATTATGTGGCCTACGTTACAAGTGTCCATACCATTTAAATCGTCTCTCTCTTATCTTATCTTCTATAGGAGCTACACTTAACTTACCACGAATATGTCCATTCCTTAATTTATTTTCAATGTTATACCACTCATCCATTTAAGCATTCTCATCTAGACAACTTTTACGTTTTGGATATTATGTTTCTTCGTCGCCCAACATTCCACTCCATATAGCATTGCTGGTCTTATAGTTGTCCTATAAACTTCCCTTTCAATTTTAAGGGTATTCTACAATCACAAAATACACTTGAAGCACTTCTCCATTTTACCCAACCTATTTTAACTCTATGCATTACATCATCTTCAATTTCTCCTTCAACTTGCATAATAGATCCAAGGTATCGAAATCTACAAGTACTATTTATTTCTTCATCATCAAATTTAACTGTCTCCAATATTCCTCCTATAATTACTAAATTACATTTCATATATTCTGTCTTATTTCTACTTATCCTAAAGCCTCTAGATTCCAAAGTTTCTCTCCACAATTCTAACTCAATCTCTACTCCGTCCCTAGTTTCGTCAATTAATACATTATCATCTACAAACAACATGCACCATGGAACCTCCTTTTGAATACTCTTAGTCAATTGGTCCATCACTAAAGCAAAAAGATAATGACTCAAAGCAGATCCTTGATATACACTTATGGTGATTGGAAATTCTCTAGTTTCTGTAGGGAATTAACGCGAAATTCCCAAATCATGTGAGAAACAAAATAGAGAAAATACACGCCAAAGAAAAATCAATCACATGCACAAGACAATATTTACGTGGTTTGACAATTTGCCTACGTCCACGAAGTTGTAGGGATTTCACTATTATCGGGGAAAAATTATAGAGTGCGGCTCTCTCTCAGAAATTACGTCTCTCTCTCTCAAAAACGATGGCCAACCCTAATCACCAAAAAACAATAATTTTATATCTTGCGCACAGCAGCGAGCTACAAAACGGGCCCTAAAAATTTTTAGGGCCCAAGCCTTAGGATTAAAATCTCTCATTAAAAACCACGTAGCATTAATTCGGGTCGGGTCATCATCTGGATCAGCACACAACTAGGCTCCACAGAACCCAACAGTTTCTCCATCTATAGTCCTTACACTAGTAATTACTTCATCGTACATATCCTTAATGACATCGGTATACCTACTACATACACCCTTTTTTTTCTAAAACCCACCATAGAACTTTCCTAGGTATCCTATCATATGTTTTCTCAAGGTCAATAAATATCATATGCAAGTCCCTCTTCTTTTCCCTAAATTTTTCCATTAATCTTCTTAAAAGATAAATAGCTTCTGTGGTAGATCTCCCAAGCATAAAACCAAATTGATTTTCTGAGACCTTCATTTCTAACCTTAATCTTTGTTCAACTACCCTTTCTCTAGTTTCATCGTATGACTCATAAGTTTAATTCCACAATAGTTATTATAATTTTGAATATCTCCTTTATTTTTATATATAGGTATTAAAGTGTTTTTCCTCCATTCATTTGGCATTTTCTTAGTTTTTACAATTGTATTAAATAAATTAGTCAACCATATAATTTCGTTATCACCTAAGCATTTCCAAACTTCAATTGGGATGTTATTTAGTCCCATAGTTTTCCCACTTTTTTCTTTTTTTTATTGCAAACTTAACTTCGCTAACTTTAATTTTACGAATAAATCTCATATTTTTAGTCTTTTTCTCATTTGACAATTCTAAGTTTAAGCCTTCTATTTGGTTTTCATTAAACAACTTACTAAAGTAACTTTGTCATATTTCTTTAATGTCTTCATCCTCAACCAAGACAATATAATCCTCACGGTCGACACCCCAATTTTAATCAGGTCACTCCAAGGAGACCCGGCGTATTAAAAATTGACTTGAATCCCGCAATTGGGAGGGCCCGATTGAGTCTTAGTATTTTAATTGAGTCCCTGTGTTTTTACCGAGTCCCAGTATGTGTTAAATGAGTCCCAATGTTTTTACAGAATTTCGGTATGTTTTAAATGAGTCCCGGTGTTTTAATCGAGTCCCGGCGTTTTAACCGAGTCCCGGTATGTTTTAAATAAGTCCCAGTTGTAGACACCATAATTTTGACCTGGCCACCCCAATGAAGCCCAGTAAAATAAGACTTAACTTTGAGATCCAAATGCCCTTGAGTTCTAAAATTTAGACCCTACGGACCCATGATTTCCAAAAATTATGTCCTTTTAATTAGTCAAGTTCCTTAGAGATTTTGCCAAAAAGAAATAGAGTCTCTTAAAACCATGTTAAGTCTTCTTGATTCCTGTTTATAATCCTAGTATGGATCCCTTGGGTTGCAAATTAATCCCCTTTAGTGGCCTTTCTAGTTGATACCCCCATTATAATCTTGTTTGGTTCAAGATTTGAATCTTGAAGTCAAGGTCGAGTCCATCGTTCCAATCTTGTAAATAATTTTTTTGAATTTTTAGTTAAATTTGTGGTTTTCCCAAGAATCCAACCCTTCTATTTCGATTAGATTGAAAATTGAGTATTCTAGTTTAAGGTTGGATTTGTTTTGAGTGTTTCAAGATTTCTTCAAATCTTCTAATTGATTTCACAAGAAGTTAAATTCTGAAAATTTGGGCTTTCAATTCTTCAATTTGAGTCTAGGGATTTGTTCGTTGAAATTATTCAAAATGAATTTTTGGTGTTAAACTGGGTCTTAATTTTAAAACCGGTTTTGTTTGGATATTAAAGTCATATTCTATTAAACCAACTTGTTTGGTCAAAATGGGTGAACTCTAGAGTAACAATTAAAAATGCATGCATCATTGTTACGCATGTACACGTGAGTGTTTAGACTTATAGAAAATGAAAATAAGGTTACAAAGGGAAATACAAAAAAAGTCATAAAGTACAGGGAAAAGCTTAAAAGGGAATGTTACAAATAGTAGTTGCAGGAAAGGGGAATTGGGGGTACATCAGCATGCAAAGGAAATTCAAAAATTACAAAAATGAAAATATAGGAAATAAATCCAAAGCCCTCCATCCCTGAGAGACCACCTGACCAAGATTCCAAGCCCTCCAATCCCTTGCTCCCACATTCACATCCATGCGCACAACTCACGCACATGCCCACATCTCATGCACATGGACACATCCATGCGCTCAACATCCATGCTCGTGTCCATAGACGTACTCTGAACTCATTGGTCTCGACCAAAACCTTAAACTGGTTTTTCCCCGAACCAGTCAATGTTTGATCGACTCACCCCTCCCGTATCGGTTGGCACAGGTTTTCTTCATTTTATTTATTTAATATCATTTCAATGTCAGAAAGGTTCACAAAATCCACAAAATTTTTCGAAAACTCCAAAAAATATTTTTATACTTTAACTTCCATGGTTTTCGTCTTAATTTTATTTGTGTTATTTTAAGGTTCGGTAAAAATATCAAAAAATCATAAAAAATATTTTCACACTTCGGAAATATCACCAAAAATGTTTATTAGGCCCAGAAAATCATTCACATCCCAAACAAATTTTGAAAACCTCTCAGAATATTATTTTTCCTACTTAGAAAAATCTTATGAGATTTCAAAATCAGAGAAAGTATTTTTGTACCTTATTTTCTCCATTTTCTCATCACGATAATTGCAACAAAGGGCATCGACTCTTCAGAGTATTGGATTGCCCCAGTTATAAAGAAATACCTATAAAATATCTATTTTGTGCATTTTCTTTAATTTTTGAATGAGAGTAATTTTGAAAGTCTTATTATATTTATTTTGAGATAATTTTCGATTAACCCTACTCCATACGGACGAGAAACTCTCTTCCCCACTCTCGCTCGTTCTCTCACTGCGTATCTCTCTCTCCGGAATTCCCTCTCACTCGCACACCCAGCTCAGGATCCACCCTCAAGCTCTCTTTTATCCACTCTCAGGTTCTCCCATCTTTCCTCTACACCAGGCATGCCATTCTCTCTTGGTTCCTCCCCATCCTCTCCTGCGAGCTCCACCACTACCACTGTGCATCACCACTGCAGGGCCACGCCAGCACCCCAACCAGCTCCGACCATCACCATTTCTGGCAGCAGTCTCCAATCCTCCTCTCGCGGCCCCTCCTTAGTGCGACGTTGCGTCACGAATCACGCACGGCAGCCGGCAGGCTCCCTTGGCCCAGATCCAACTTTTGGCTCTCTCTCATGTATGCGCTACTGTAGCTTGGGTTCATCTCCAGTGAGCCGCGAGCTCTCTTTGTTGCGAGCTTCCCGACGAGCTGCGATCGCGAAGGTTGGGTGAGATCGACTCACTTCAAAGCACCCGATCCTCAGGATGATGGGGCAGACCCACTGCCATCACAGGAAGCTTAGTTCGGCATTTGGTTTCTGGGGTTCCGTTCTCCGTGCGCTTGAATATTGCTGCCCATGCATGTTTTTCGAAGGTTCGCTTGTATGATCTTTTGATTTGTTAGTAAGGCTGTGTGCGCTCATTAGACCTTTATTTTCTGGAGTTTTCTCGATTTGTTTTGTTGGTCCCGAAAGTTTTTATGAGTTTAGGGTCTGTGATCAGAATCAACTGTTCGCCTGTTGTTTGACTTTGTGCAGTATGATCACCTAGGCTAGGTTCTTTGATGATGGCCTGCATGCACACTAGGTGTTTGATATGAGCTATTGTGGATATTGCAACCCATTACACGCACTGTTCACACGCCATTACACACACTGTTCACACACCATTTCACACATTGTTTACATGCTAATTTACTTGATTACTTACATATTAACTTATAATAACTGTTACTAACATTTATTTACTTGGTTACTAACCTCCACTAACTCTTACTAACACATTTATTTTACATGCTTACTAACATTCATTTACTTGCTTACTAACACTTACATATTTGCGTATTAACTTTATTTATTTGTTTGCATACTAACTCATACCAACATGCATACTAACCAATCTATTTATTTATCTACCTACTGACTCATACTAACTTGCATACTAACATTTACTTACTTGTATATTATATCATTTACTTACGTGTATGCTAACTCATTCACTGATTTGTGCACTAACTCATCTATTTGCTTACACACATTCATGCACACATTTACACACACTTATGCACACACCGGCTTCTATACACATTCCTACACACACATTGTACACATGTTGTCTACACACTTTGTTCACACACTGATTGCACACACGTTCATACATATACATTGTCCATATGTTCTTTATACACATTCATACACACACATTGTGCACATGTTGTCTACACACTTTGCTCACACGCTAATTGCACACACATTCATACATATACATTGTCCATATGTTCTTTACACACATTCATGCACACACTTTACTCACACACCAACTGCACGCACTCTTTTACACACACTCATGCACACACTCTTACACACACATTAACACACACCACCACACGGCTACAGGTGTCGAGATTAGGGTGATCCATGCCTTTGATCTTGGCTCACCGAAATGGTCATAGCCAAATTAACATTGAGAGGTCAATTAGGTGTTCGTCGTGAGATCCTACTATCTCCATTGGCAAGTCCGCCCTCATAGCCTCTCACATTTTTATTTATTACCTTTTTCCTTTGTTTATATTTTTGCTTATGAATGTTTTGATGACGGTTAAATGTTCTGTCGGCACCTGACATGATCATAAGTTGTATTAACATGGTCTTGACTAGACCTTAAATAGATTGACCCTTCCCCTTTGACCGGTTTTCTCCCCGAATCGGTTGGGTCCTCTGAATCGGTTTGAAACTGGTTTAACCTTTTATTTTATTTTATATTTAAACTTTTGAAAACCCATAAAAATTCATGAAAATTTCAGAAAAAATCACAAAAAAAATTCAGAAAACTTAGGAGAAAATTTCAAAATATTTTTGGGACTTGATTTTCATTATTTTTGCTTAATTGTCAAAAACCTCCCAGAATAGTATTTTTCTACTTAGAAAAAATCTACAAAATTTCAAAATCCCACGAGTGTATTTTTGTACTATTTTCTTGATTTTTCGATCCCGATGATTGCAATGGGAGGCATTGAGCTCTTCGAAGTATGGTATACCCCGGTTCTGAGGGAATACTTATATAATATTTTATTTTGTGCATTTTCTTCACAGTTTTTAAGGAGTAAAATAAGAAGGCTTATTAGATTTGTTTTGAGATATTTTTCGATTAATTAGGTACCGTTCGTAAGAACGAGCGCTGGCGCGTAGAGGGTGCTAATACCTTCATCTCGCATAACCGAACTCCCGAACCTGACTCTAGTAGCACGGACCGATTCTACCCTTAATTGGACTCGTCGATGCAGAGCTAGGATGGAATCAATTCATGATTCGGTGAGAACTGTGTGGCTTGATATTAAATATTGGTTGAGATCCATTTCAGACAAGTTAAATAAATGTGCACCTGCTTCTTACATGGATATTGCAGTCCTTTGTGCTTTGGATATTCAAGTAAAAAATGTGGGGGTTTGTCTTTCTCATGTAGTCAGATGGTGTAAACCTGGGATAGGTTAGGTTAAGTTGAATGTGGATGAGAGCTGTAGAGGTAACCCATGGAATTGTGGTGGTGGAGGCGTGATAAGAGATGAAAAAGGTTTATTTAAAGCAGCTTTTTCCTCATTATTTGGTTATGGAACAAATAGCATGGCTGAATTGAAGGCGATTATTTTAGAGATTAATTTGTGCAAATATCTCGAATTTGATCAAGTGGAGATTGCATGTGACTCTGCTTTATTGGTTCAGTAGATAAATTCTGAGAAGTGCTCGGTTTGGAACTTATGGGAATTGTGGGAAGAACTTATGCTAGCATTAAGAGGCATATAGTTTAAAGTGGAACATGTTTACAGGGAGGCGAATAAAAGTGCTGATTTCTTTACCAAATAGTGTGAATCTGGTATTTCTCAATCATATAGTTGCCAAGATGATCTTTCTCAGCAAATCAGGGGAATGATTCGATTGGACTTGTTGGGTTTTCCTTCTTTGCGCTCATGATGTTTTGTGTTATTACACTTTTAGTGGTTTAGTTTCTTAGTTTTTTGGTTGCTGGTGTTTGGTTTTTTGGTTTGGTTTATGTTGGTTAAGTTAGTTTTAGGGTTTTGGAATTTGCTTTTGCTATCTCAAAATCTCAAAATTGTAACCACGATTTTCTTCCGCCATAAGTGAGGGGTTTTCTAATAAAGTTAGGAGGTGCCGCCCTCTTTTAATAAAACTTACAATGAAAAAAAAAAAAAAAAAAGGTTAGTAATCAAATGTTCTAACCACACTCCAAAAGTTAGTGGCGACTCCATTATACTTTTGCTTTCCACGAAAATCACATTTTCAAAATCCACACACTTCATCATTATCATTTTTGAGTCGTCCCAAGTTCGCGTCTGGGAACGTCGCGACACTCACTTTTTATACATTTTGCATTTCCTAAGTCCTTACTCTTCCTTTCTCTAACTTTAACCAGTTTAAATATATCTTTTTCCCCTTCTTTTGTACCTAATCTATCATACAAATTATTAAATGATCTATATTTAACTTCACTAACGGCCTTTTTTGCATCTTTTCTTGCCTCTTTCTATTTTTCAAAGTTATCTCTGTTTCTATATTTTTGTCACGTTTTATACCAAATTCTTTTTTGTTTTTATGATTTTGTGTACATCTTTATCCCACCACCAACTATCTTAGCTATTTGAGAATCTTCCTCTTGATTCACCAAAAATATCTTTTGCTATTTTTTTAATAGAGCTAACTAATCAATTCCAAAGAGTATTCGTATCTATCTCATCCTCTATGGTTCAATCCCCATCTTAGATCATTTTGTCTTTAAATTTTATTATATTTTCTCCTTTTATGTTCCACCATCTAGTTCTCTTACACTGGTTTATTTTATCCTTTTTCTTCCATTTTTTAATACATATATCTAACACTAAAACTCTATATTGTGTGATTAGGCTTTCACCTGAAATAACTTTACAATCCTTGCATGATAAACAATCTACCCTCCTAATTAAAAAAAAATCTATTTGACTTCTATTTTGTCCACTCTTAAAGGTTATTAAGTGTTCTTTTCTCTTTTTAAAACAAGTATTCATTATACTAAAATCATATGACATAACGAAGTCTAAGATCATCTCCCGAGACTCATTTTTGTCTCCATATCCATATCTTCTATGTATCATCTCATAAAAAATTAGAAAAAATATGAATTGTCTTTTTGTGATTATTTTAAAATTTAAAAATAAAAAATAAAAAATTATTTTTCACATTTAATCAAACTCTTTATTTTCTATTTTTAATAATTTTCTTAAAAAAGTTTAAAAAATATTTTATAATTCTTCAGAAAACAAAAAATTGAAAAATGAAAAATATTTTCCATAACTAGAGAGATCCTAAAATTTTACATTGGGCACTGGACGCATTTTGAGAATAAACTACAAACTTAATAAGTCAAAAGCAAATATTACTTCAACTAAATCAAGAAATAACCTTAGACATCAACAACTAATTTTTTTTAAGAAAATAAAAAAAATTAATATTATTTTAATAGTGCTAAGATTAAGTACGAAGATAATTGATTTGTTCGGCGGGCCTGAATGGCAACAACCTGTAGCTTGGGCCCGGGTGTCCTTTGTTAAGGCATTTATAGTTTGTTGAATCATAGGGTAATCTTATGGATTGGCCCAAAACTGGACTACAGCCCAGCCCAGCCCAGCCCATTCTCCATCAGATGAACGTTATCATCTCATCATGCGTAACAAGAAGAAGAAGAAGAAGAAGAGTAGTTCAAATGTGAGAAAATGTCGAAAGCTAGTTTGGCACTATAAATGCAGAAAGCTGCGATGCCTTTATCCTCAAAGAAATACAAACTTCCCCAAGACTTTTTCAGTGCGCTCAATTGTTTGCTTGGTTAAGAAATTGCACACTAAGCATGAAGAAGATGGCAGCTCTCACACTTGGATACGTCGCCGTTTTGGCTCTGGCTTTCTCTATTTCCTCTGCCGCTTCTGATCCCAGCCCTTTGCAGGACTTCGGTGTTGCACTGAATGACTCTAAGGAAGCTTGTAAATGTTTGTTTTAATTTCCTTTTAACTAATTTAATTTGCGCTTGACTTTAATTTTTAATTTTTTTTACTTATCTTTACAGAATGTAATTTGTTGTTTTGTGTGAATATTTATTACAGTGTTCGTGAATGGAAAATTCTGCAAGGATCCAAAGTTGGCCACAACTGATGATTTCTTTTTCTCGGGACTTAATGTGCCTGGGAATGCTTCAAATCGACTTGGTTCTAATGTCACACTTGTGAATGTTGATAAATTAGCAGGCCTTAACTCCCTTGGTATCTCCATAGCCCATTTGGATTTTGTGCCCTGCGGTCTCAACCCTCCGCACACGCACCCTCGCAGCACCAAGCTCCTCACCATCTTGGAGGGCACCCTCTTTGTTGGCTTCGTTACCTCTAACCCGGAAAATCGCCTAATCTTCAAGGTTCATTATGTGGGCGATGTTTTCGTGTTCCTACATATTAGAGAAATATGCACTTTCCATCTTAGCAAAATATACTTTCCATTTTTTCTCTTTCCATTTTTTTCATTTTCTCATGTATATATACACTCTTGTAATATTCAATAATCAATAATAGAGAAAAACGTCTTTCTCCAAATTTAATATGGTATCAGAGCTTTAGGTGTTAACCTAATTTTTTCTTCTTCTTCTTCCTCTCTTCCTCTCTGCCGCCGTCGTCACTCGATGCTCGTGTTTCAGTTCGGGCTGCTCCTTCTCTCTTAGCCCAGCATTCTCTCTAAGCCCGGCATGTTCAGACTCACATGTCCGCTGTCCTTCTTCTTAGCGCAAGGGTTCAGGGGAGTTAGTGTTGTTCAGGGTGTGTTGCAAAGGAGCTCACCGCACGAAGGTTTTTGTCAGTCCACCGCTCATCTCTCCGGCATTCTACCATCTCAGTTCATTTCCGGAAACCACAGTCCCTCATTCGTTTCTGACGTTAGTCTCTCAAATCTCTCATCTCTATCAGCTCCCCGACGGACTCCCATCTCTCTCAGTTTCCAGCAGCCGTAGCCTCTCATTCATTTCCAGCATAGTCTCAGTTGCAACAGTACCTCTTTTTGGCCATCTGCTCGTCTTCTCCGGCATGCAACACCAGCGCCACCTTCCTTTCCGTTTCTTGCCAGCTCGCCGCTACTCTCTACTCTGCAGGTCCTCTCACTCTCTTCTCTCCCTATTTTTTCTGGTCGTCTAGTTGGCCATCCCGACCATCTTGCAGTTGCGGTAGCATCGTTCTCCATTCTAGTATCTTCTCTAGCAGCTCTCTGTTCTCAGTTCCGTTCGGCTAGTTCCTTCCCGACGCTCACAGTATCTCAACCTCTCTCTCAGCTCGTCGTCTCTCAAACATCTCCGGAAGACTCTCATCTTCTCCGGCCGTTCTGCCATCTCTCAGTTGCAGCTCTCAGTTTCGGTACCCGCAACAGCTCTGGCATCGTCTCCATCATTCCTCAGTTATCCGGCGATTCTTTCCCATCTTCGACATCATCTCTCTTAGTTCCAGTTCTTCGTCTCGGCTGTTTTATATTCGTAGCTTTCTGGTGATCCATCTCAGTCCTATTTTCTTCTCTGATGCCCATCTTCTTCGGCAGTTTTTCAGTTGATCATCTCTAGGTATCCCTCAAGCATCCGGTCGTCTTCTCCGGCATCCATTCAGTTTTATCAGTCGTTGGTGGCTTTTCTTGTCTCAGTTTAGGCTCGCCTTAGTGGTCTCAACACTCCGACGGCACCTTTGGCTTCTCTGATTAAACTCGAAAATTATCAAATCGAAGGTTTATATTTTTTGTCGTTGCAAAGATCGGATTTGACCCGATTCGGCAGTTTGATTCATCTGAACTGATCTGGCATTATGGAAGCATCTGGTTCTTCAATGGCTGCAAATATTGTCACAGTTTCTTCGACCTCTTCTGAGATTGTTATCCCTTGTCTCACCAGCGAACAATATCGTCAACTCTTGGATCTTTTATCGCCCTTGAACACCAACTCTGCCAATTTTGTTAGTAACCTTGCCTCTTACCTTTCTGCTTCTCTTTCTAATACTGAATGGGTTGTTGATTCAGGTGCCTTTAATCATATGACTTCCAATTTGTCTTCTCTTTATAATATTCAACTTCTCAATCCATTATGCCCCATTAAGCTTCCCAATGGTCACATTGTTCCTATAACTCATACCGGCACTATGCGGTTTTCTTCTAATTTCTCTCTTTCTAATGTTCTTTATGTGCCTTCATTTAAATTTAATTTATTGTCCATCAACAAACTTACCACTAATATCAATTGTGTTGTTATATTTTTTCCTACCTTTTGTATCTTTCAGGACCTATCAACGAGGAGGCTGATTGGAACTTATGAAGTACGGGATGGGCTTTACCACTATAAACCTCCCTCTGCCTTAGTTTTCCACTCTCAGCGTGTTTCTAACACTACTCTTTGGAATCAACGTCTTGATCACCCTTCTCTCTCATGCATTCCGAAAACCTTAACTATTTCTTCTTCTCATTTGCCTTGTGATGTTTCTACTAGAGCAAAGCACATTCGTTTACCTTTTTCTTTAATACAAATAAGAGCACATTTTGTTTTAATCGGATTTATTGTGACATATGGGGTGGCTATCTTACCGTTTCACTTTCTGGTGCACATTATTTTTTAACAATTGTGGATGACTACTCGCGTGCTATATGGGTCTATCTTATGCGCATGAAACCTAATACTTTCTCTTGCCTTAAAAAATTTTGCGCCATGGTTAAAAATCAATTCAATTGCACCATTAAGCACGTGCGCACTGATAATGGTAGAGAGTTTCTATTCACTCCACTTTAAACTTTTTTTCATGATCAAGGCATTTTTCACAAGCGCACATGTGTGGATACACCTCAACAGAATGGTGTTACCGAGCATAAACATCGTCATCTTTTTAATGTGGCTTGGTGTTTACAATTTCAAACTAACCTTCCCATCTCTTTTTGGGGTCAATGCATTTTCACAACCATTTATTTAATTAACCGTACTCCTTCACCCAACCTCAATCATAAGCCCTTTATGAACTTTTTTAGAAACCACCATCGTATACACACTTGCGAGTGTTTAGGTGCTTGTACTATGCCCAAACCGCTCGCCAACATCGCGATAAATTCTCTCCTCGTGCTCTTCGATGTGTTTTCTTAGGTTATCCTGCTCATCATAAGGCTTATCGTGTATATGATCTTGAAAACAAAAAAAAAAAAAAATTCATCTCTCGTGATGTTACTTTTGAAGAAAATTTTTTTCCCTATCATCTCATACCTCCAACTCCTACATCCTCTCCAGTCTTTCCCCTTCCTATTCCTAATATACACCCTTCCTACCCTTTACCTACCCAACCATCCACACCTACCCCTAGCCCCTTATCTCTCCCTCCTTCTCCCTTGGTATCCTCATCGACACCCTCATCCTCACCTCCTTCCCCACGTAGAATTGGAAGAGTTGATAGAGAAAGTGCAGGACGGACAAGGATAAGAGTTCAGTATTTCTGATGACGGAGCCTTACAGTTTCATACCATACTGTGTGTTCCTGCAAATGCTAAGATTAGGAGGACTATTTTAGAGGGGGCTCACAGATCCTTGTACACATTTCATCCTAGTAATACTAAGATGTATCGGGACCTTCGAGAGTCTTTTTGGTGGAGCGGTATAAAGAGGGAGATAGATGAGTTCGTGCCAGCAGGTAAAGGCTGAGCACCAGAAGCTAGCAGAACAGTTACAGCCACTCCACATCCTTGAGTGGAAGTGGGATCACATATCCATGGATTTCGTCACAGGGTTACCGCCGGCGCTGCGTGGTCAAAATGCTATTTGAGTGATTGTGGATCGGCTGACGAAGACTGCCCACTTCCTACCTATTAAAGTTAGCTACTCTATGAACAGACTAACAGAGATCTATATTCAGGAGATAGTTCACTCCCATGGTGTGCCGGCATCTATAATTTCAGATTGTGACCCTAATTTACGTCACGACTTTGGAAGAATTTTCAGGAGACTATGGGGTCACAGTTATCATTCAGCACAGCTTTTTATCCTAAGACAGATGGATAGACAAAGAGGATGATTCAGATACTTAAGGATATGTTGCGAGTATGCGTGCTAGATTTTGGGGTTAAGTGGACTTAATATATGCCGCTGGTTGAGTTTGTTTATAATAACAGCTATCATGCCAACATCGGCATGGCACCTTACGAGGCTTTATACAGTTGGAGGTGTCGATCTCCACTATATTGGGAAGAAATGGGAGAAAGGCGAGTTTTGGGACTAGAATTAGTGCAGGCATATGACAAAGTCCGACTTATTAAAGACAGAATCAGTGCAACTTGGAGTTGGCTGAAAAGTTACGCAGATACTCGCCACCAAAAACTAAAGTTTGATGTAAAAGATCAGGTGTTTTTGAAAATAGCGCCGCTAAGAGAAGTTATGAGATTTTGGAGGAAAGGTAAGCTAAGCCCTAGATTTATTGACCTATTCGAGATACTTGAGAGAGTGGGTCTAGTGATTTATAGGCTAGCTTTACCACGGGCTCTATCCAAAATACACGACGTATTTCACATTTCCACGTTAAGGAAATACGTTCCAAATCCCTCCCACATGATTAGCTATGAGGAGATAGAGCTCAAAGATACACTAGCATATGAGGAAATACCAGTACAGATTCTAGACAGAGAAGAATAGAAGTTGCATACTAAAAGAATTTCATTAGTAAAAATCCTGTGGAGGAATCACGAAGTGAAGGAGGCCTGGTGGGAGCTAGAAGAGGAGATACGACAGAAGTAGCCCATTTTTCTCAAAGGATGGTGCGTAGTACAGATAGCAAATTTCGATGACGAAATTTTATAAAGAAGGGAGAATGTAGAGACTCGAAAAAATTTTGGCAATTAAATAATAAAAGAAAAAAGAGAAAAGGAAATTTCAAAAGGTAGACTCAGTAGGGTCTCGTCGACGAACGCAGAGTGTTCGTCTACGAGCAGTCTTCTTGGGCACGTCGACGTGGATATGTGTCTCGTCGAAGAGAACTTATCGAGAGGGCTGATTTTAGGGCCTGAAATTCGTCGACAAGGGTTATGTATTCGTCGACGAACCTTCTTCTTGGACTCACCAAAGAGGTGTCGTGGCTCGTTGACGAGACCACATTGACAGCACTCTATAAATATGCCAAATTCAAGATTTTGCGAGAAAAATCATTTTCTCTTCAAATTTTCTCTCTCTAAGACGACTCCTCTACCTTCTCTCTAGATTTTTGGCTCCATTTCTCCCTGATTCGACGATCAGAAGCTACCACGGTAATCCTGGGGAGATTCTCTACAACCTAACCGGAACAAAATGTTGATTTGAGAAGTTTGGGCACCATCCCAATTTCAGAGTAAGTAGATTATTTTGGTATTTCTAGTATTACCAGGTTTATCTAAGTCCATATTTTATGTTGTATGAGAATATACTGGTGTTTTGTGGAGTAAAATTAGAGTTGTTACGATTTCAGGGTTAAGGTGTTTTTGGGACCCTGCAGGCATTGGTTGAGGAGCCTAGCGGATATTTTTCCAGGAGCTTAAGTAAGGAAATTACGAGTAGGCAGGCTTAGGAAATATGAGTGTGATGATTTTTTGGGAAATTCAGTGTTTCACTGGGAAATTTGTATATATGTAATTTCAAGATTTTGAGGTTAGTATGTCAAAAGCGTGAGGGTTGAATTGGAGGCAAGCCTCCCAGTTAGATAGGTAAGAGAAATATGCTATGCTAAGAATCTTAGAAATTTTATCTGTACTATATGTGTTTCGAGGTAAATTTTATAGAGTATAAATTATCTTTATTATTAGAAAATACAAATTTTAGTACAGGAGTCTCTATTTATTTAGTTGTATGGCATGAGTTAATATTAGCACAGTTTAGAATTTATGACAGTCTTTCAGAATATCATGATTTACATTATTTTTGCACAAGAATATGCTTTACTAGATTTTACAGAATTGTGAATTATAATATATTTTCAGACATATATTTTGTAGACAAATATTTTACAAACAGATGTTTTATAGTATTTGTAAAATACCATAATTTTTCATAATTTCAAAACCATAACACTCAGATATTTCAGTTTATTCAAACAGATATCTCAATTTATTCAGTCAAATATTTCAGTTTATTCAAACAGATATCTCAGTTTATTCAGTCAGATATTTCAGTTATTTCAGTCAGATATTCCAGTATTTTCATATCAGATTTTTAGTGTTATAGTTATTTTGGAATCATGATGAAACAGTAAGATAATTATACATTAGTATTATATAGTAGCAGACCCTGATGGACCAGATCAGTTTTCAGAGCACGGTATCGTTGCTATTTCAGTTCAGAG
Organism: Malania oleifera; assembly: GCF_029873635.1. Taxonomy (NCBI): domain Eukaryota; kingdom Viridiplantae; phylum Streptophyta; class Magnoliopsida; order Santalales; family Ximeniaceae; genus Malania; species Malania oleifera. The sequence continues at coordinate 106,459,873 of NC_080424.1, forward strand.
TGCAACCACATACCTCAGATAATATGTAGATTTTCAACAGTCGATCGTGCCTTTCTTGTGGACAGGCACCCCGTCAGTTAGGGTTGAGGTGGCCGATCTGACTATCGGAGTTCAGTTGACTTATCCTGGTTAGCCAACCAGTGTTAACTCCCACCTATGGGTCGCACAACCTTGTCATGAGGGGTTAATTCATGACTTTCAGTTATCCATCCAGGGAAATTTTCTCAGATATTATTATATATCTAGATTTACAAAAAACCGCAGTCTTACCTATAGATATTAAAAGCATTTTGAATAGAATATTTAGGAAACCAGTTTATGTTAAGCAACGTAGGTGTGAGTTATACAGTGTTTCATTTATATGTGTTTTCTCAGACTCAGTTGTTTACAATATACAATACTTTTAAATCAGATATCACAATTATGCAAACTCATCTGCCACACACTAATATTTGCATATTTCTTCTTATTGAGCGTTGTCTCATCCTAGTGACTTAACATTTTTCAAGTGATCCAACTAGACGAGCAGATCAAGCTCGCAGGTAGAGAGGTCATCTACACTACCCTGCTTGTAGGGTAAGTGTTATCAAGGGGTTGTATTTTGTGTAGCATTCAGGAGTTTTGGGTAGTAGATGCTAGAATGATGAGTGGTTATGTATGTATATTATGGGAAAATACTGGATTCTGGTATTGTAAATATGGATGTATGACTTTATGTTTTCCGCTGTATGGGTATATTACTCTGTAAATAGGAGTTTCCTCAGTGTCCACCTAGGGCCTGAGATGTTATAGCAGACATTATCAGGGGGATCAGAGTATTTTATTTTGCAGTATATTTTATAAAAAAAAATAGTAAGAATTTTTGAGTCGTTGCAAAAAGTATATTCGGGATCTCTTTTCTCATACTAAGATGGAAGGTGTTAAGGAAGTGATGACTCCACTTACCACAAAGGATTTTCTTCAGCATTTTTTTTTTTTAGCTCCATGATGACTCTTCTTCTGTTGATCCGACTAAATTTCACCGAGTTATAGGAGCTCTTCAATATCTCTTTCTAACTCGGCCTGACATTGCCTTCCTTTTCAATAAGCTAATTCAGTTCATGCATAAATCATCTCAGCTCCATTGGACTGCTGCCAAGTGTATTCTACGGTACTTGAAAGGTACTCTTCATCATGGCATCTTCCTCAACCGCACTGGAAATCTCACTCTTCAAGGGTTTTCAGATACTGATTAGGCCGGTGATAAGGATACCAGATCTTCCACCTCTGCCTATCTTATTTTTCTAAGTGATTGTCCCATTTCATGGAGCACGCACAAGTAGCGTACTATGACTCGTTCTTGCACTGAGGCGAAATAATGGGCTCTTACTTCAGCCACCTTCGATCTTGTTTGATTCGCTCATTGTTTCACAAACTTGGTATTTTGATTCCTAAGCCCCCACATCTATTTTATGATAATATTGGTGCTTGCCAGTTAAGTCTTAACCCTATTATGCATTCACAAATGAAGCATATCGCTATTGATCTTCATTTTGTTCATGATCTGGTTACAAAAGGTTTGCTGCAAGTCTCTCATGTTAGCACTCACGATCAACTTGCCAACTTCTTAACTAAGGCTCCATCCCGTCACAAATTTCACTCTCTATGCTCTAATATTGGCTTAACTGATGGCACACATATCTTGCAAGGGCATAATAAGGAAATTACTCAGTTTTCAAGCAAACCGTCGACAGTTTCAATAAACCATTCAATAGTTGTTTCGACGGATTAAGACAGAATGATTATTGTGATTAAACCGTCGTCAGTTACACTTGTTGATGAACTGCCAAGAATCCTAACAGTTGAAGATTTGTAAACATCCGATTGTATGAGGTGATTTGAGATTTTTCAAATTGTATTACTTAAATATATGTTTGTATTTGATAGTCTAGAATCTCTTTGATTTAGCATTTAAATACTTTTGAATTTGTAACAACTATATCTTGTACAAGTCATATATATAGGACATCTCTACATCAATGAAAGTGTCCTGCATTTTCTATAAATTCTCAACAACGTCATTGCATCCTTATAAATAGGGTAAGAGTAGAGATTGGGGATGAAGAAAGAATTGAGGAGACAACGAATTAAAAGGACTAGGACTAAAAATTGTAGAGTGAAGGAGATAGCAAGAAGGGGTTAAGAATCAGATGAAGGCAAATGAATAGGAAAATTATGATTAACTAATAGCTAATTGCTATTAGCTTGATGTGAATATTATAGGAGAGGCAAAAATATTGTTCAAGGTGTGAGTTTGACAAAATACCATTTTCATTATTTTCTCTTAAACTGTTTATAGATCTTACAATGAATTCAATCCTAACTATATATGTAGCTCTAAAGATAAAGATAAAAAATAAAAAATAAAAACTAGCTACTTGATGAATGAATTAATATTAAACAAACTTATCCTACTCTACAAATATTGATATGTTCTTGGTAAATTTAAATGCAACCATGGGCTTTTGATTCTCAACTATTTTTTATGATCGATCATGTAGCAAATTCTTAAAGGTAATGGCTAATTGAGGCCTTTCCTTTTATCTTCTTTATGCATCATTGAGCAAGCAAGTGGCATTCTAGTACACATTAGGCGATGACTCCTATGTAAAACCTTCAATTTTGCCTGCTATCCTACATGGCTTAGTGGCCGACACTCAGCCAAAAGGCTGCGCTATTTCCTTTAAGTACACATTTATGGTACAAACGAGTTTATAAAGTCAGAGTTCACCCCTCCTATGTAAAGGCCTTTTAAGGAAAAACAATGAAGCACACGCGGCAAAGGAAAAAATACATTATATAAGCAACAAGAAAACTTTTTGACATCTACAGTTCGCATCACTATGGGACCTATAGGTTCCAGGATGAAACAAAACATTCTCAAAATCAAGACAATATGCATCTTTTACTCAACAATAAGATTCTTGAAAATCACATTCCAATATGCTAAATTTTTTTTCTAATGAACATTGATCATTGCAATGTAAGTAATAAATTCTTACATTCAAGTAGAAAATTTTTAGTTTTCATTAACATAGTACGCATTTAGATTCTATATATTCCTATATTTAATTGTTGTTTACAGAAATGAGCAATGAAAAAAGGCTTGTGAGTTCTGAAACATTAACAAAATAAAATAAAATAAAAAGGCCCTTGCATTATGCATCGAATCAGAATTTTCATTTTTTTTTTCACTTTTTTTTTTTGTGGGGGGGGGAGGGGGGTGGGTGGAGAGGGGGGGAGGCCGGAGGGTGGTGTGGCTAGGTCAAACTAATTTTTGAGCATGCATACATAATCTAGTTTAGAATATAAGCATCATGGCACGACTTGGCACATAAATGCTAAAAGAAATGGTCAAGCAAGCAGACTTCGTGAATCATATTGAACTTGAGTCCACCAAATAAGTTTATAATATATAGATTGAGCTAGAACTAACGGTTTCAAGTGGGTGAAGATTATATATGAGCCTCACATACATTAGACCCCCAAAACAAGAAGAACAATTTCTACTTATTTAATTAAAATGGCCTTTCTCAGATACATTCTACCTTAAAAGCATAAGGCTGGGTCTTTACTAACTTCTGTGGAATGGGTAAATTCATTGATCAGCTTTGAGTTTTGTTTAAAAAAAAAACATATAATATATAAGGAAGAAGAAGACTACTTCAAAGCTGGTTTCATTATAAATACACAAAGCTACCTTGCCATTTTCATCACAGCTGATATATCCAAAGCAAAAACACTTTTCTGGCAAAGCAAGAAATTGCATATATGATGAGCATGAAGAAGAAGATGGCAGCCAACACACTTGCATGCATTGCCCTCTTGGCTGTGGCTTTTTCTTCAGTTTCTGCTGCTGATCCCAGCCCTTTGCAGGACTTCTGTGTTGCTCTTAATGATTCCACGGAAGGTGGTACGTGTTATTTTTCCTTCGCCGGACTTCTAGGTTATGTCTGTATGTGTGAATGTACAAAATTTTAAATTATACTATAAGTAATATTTGATATGTTGTCTTGTGTAAATATTTACAGTGTTCGTTAACGGAAAATTCTGCAAGGATCCAAAGCTTGCGACAGCCGATGATTTCTCCTTTTCGGGACTGAATGTGCCTGGAAACACATCGAATCGGGTTGGTTCAAATGTTACATTAGTAAATGTTGATAAACTCGCTGGCCTTAACACCCTTGGTATCTCAATAGCCCGTTTGGATTTTGCGCCGTATGGTCTCAACCCTCCTCACACGCACCCTCGCGGCACTGAGCTCCTTACTGTCTTGGAGGGCACCCTCTTTGTTGGTTTTGTCACCTCAAACCCGGAAAATCGCCTAATTACCAAGGTTCTTAACCCAGGTGATGTTTTTGTGTTTCCCGTGGGACTCATTCACTTCCAGTTTAATGTTGGAGAAACCAATGCAGTGGCCATAGCTGGTTTAAGTAGCCAGAATCCGGGAGTCATCACTATTGCAAATGCAGTTTTTGGTTCAAAGCCGCCCATCTCTATTGATGTCCTGACCAAGGCCTTCCAAGTCGACAAAAATGTCATCAACTATCTGCAAGCTCAATTCTGGATGGATAACAACAACTAAAATGATATTTATTATGCCTTAAATATTTATTGTGTTAGCTTTAATAAATTGTTTGTTGAGGTATAAAGAGAATTAACATTGTCATGCATTGACAATCCCAATGTTATAGAGGGATCCAATCGTTTGTATGTGCTAGTATTTTTAATTAATACATGTACTCGTGTTTTGTAATTGGTCTATGTTCTTCTCACTTTACATTTTTTTGTTTTTTATTTTTACACAATAGTTTTTTTTATCCAAAGTACTCTTTTAGTTGATAATTTTTTTGTCATTGAACTTAAGAGATTTCTTACAAGAAAGGATTGTCAATAGACTACTTCAAAAACAAATAAAAAGATCTTTATGAAGAGTTGTATGGATACACACAAGTACTAACTAACCAGCTCACATGAGCCATACAATTTACTTAAGGGCATATTTGTTTTGATGGCTAGGCTATGTTTGATGTTTGACTAGGTTCAAAATTTTTAACTCGTGTTTGATACGATTTACTCTTAAATAAGATCGGACAAGAAAAATAGACTTTGCTCGTTTATATAGGACAAGGCTGGATAGTCCTCCCCCATGGCTAGTGTTGGCTAAGGCATATTAAACATATTTTTCCATATTTGCCTATTAGGTAGGCTAAGTTTATACATCAAAATTAACATAAATTTGTGCCCATAGAATTTCTAGGTCGTGTCTGTAAAATTTCTAGCCGCCAATTAGAATGCAAAAATGGCTCAATATTAGTAAAAAGGATTTTGATTTTCAATGCTAACAAACAAAAAGGACTATGATACTGATTCCGATTTTGTTTTTGTAGAACCCCTTTTGAAATTGAGTATAATTGGGAAGTTATTTTTACAAAATCTTGTCAATCAAAGTTATTTAAAGTTCTCACTTTTGGTTGGATTTTAGGGCAGCTCTACTAAGAATGGTGTGTCCACTGAGAAGATTTAAACAATTAATGTTTAGAATGCATAGATCTCCCCATTGACAGCTAGAACTTGTTCATCTAGATATATTTCATTTTTGCAAAATGAATTTGGCTCTAAATCATGCCATGGTGAATTGTTATGTTTTATTTTATTTTATTTAGAAGCACGAGTTAGATTTCAATTTGCATGATGACAAAATCCAAGATCATAAACACATGGTAAGCAATTCCTAAGTTGGGGATTGAAATTTAAAGTTTAAATCTATAAGCAAAATCAGAAGAGGATTGTCACCAGAACTTCTACAATATTAGACGTGTTAATGTGTAATTTAAGCTTAGTAGCACACTAGCATTGATAGTAGTTGTGTAATTTTAAGTTTAGCATATCGAAATGTCAAAAAGAGCGTTTTGTAGCATGCTAATCATGTGTGACAAGGGGTGTCAAAAAGATGCTATAGTAAAACATTTTCAGGAATGAGAATTTGCACGACCCGTAGAAATAGAGTAAAAGTATAGATTGGGGATGAAGAAAGAATTAATGGAAGAGACCAAGAATTAAAAAAGACTTGAAAGCAAGAACTCTAGATAGCAAGAAGAGGCTAAGAATCAGATGAAGGCAAACAAAGAGGATAAGAGGCAAAAACATTGTTGACAGTGTGAATTTGACAAAATACATTTTTTATATTGTTTATAGATTTTGTAAAGAAATCAAACCTAACTATATTAATGCTGCATTTGAGAGTATGGATTTCAAATCTTGAATTTGTATTTTGATAGATTAGACATATTTCAATAAAATTTTATATTTTATCATATCCAAATCCAATACAACTACAAATCCGAGACCTCTCCTAGGGTAAGTGACTCTTTAAAGATAAAGATAGTACATAAAAAGATAAAAGTAGCTAATTGAAAGGATATTTATCTCTGATAAATTGAAACATAATTAGGGGCTAGCATACTCTTTTGATCCTTCACTATTTTTGATTGATTGAGCATGCTACAAATTTTAAAAGGTAATGGCTTATTGAGGCTTTGTTTTTTATCTTCTTTATTGTTGAGCAAGCAAATAGCCTTCGGCAATAGATCCTCTGTAAGACCTTCACTATTACATGGTTAGGTATCCCTACATGGCCTACACTCAGCCAAATTAAGGCATTTGCTACTTCTTTGAAGTACACGTTCTTGGTACAAATAGGTTTATGAAGTAAGAGCTCACCCTTCCCACATAAAATCCTTTACTCTTTTTAAGAAAAAGTGTGAAGCAAACGAGTCAAAAGAGAAAATGCATCACAAGTAACAAAAAACTGTTGGCATCTACAATTGGCATCACTATGTGGCCCATATGCTCTAGGATGTAATGAAAATATTTTGAAGAGATAATATGCATTTTATTTTTAGTAAAAAAATTCTAGAAAATCACATTCCAAGTGGCCCGGCATATAAATTTTTTGCAAATGAAATGCAACCAAAAGTGCATAGATGAACATCATCACTATGCAACTAATAAATCTTACATTCAAATAGAAAAATTTTGGTGTTGATTGAAAAGTATGTATTTACATTCTATATATTCTCATATTTAATTGTTTCTTAGAAAATGAGCGATGCAAAAAGACTTGTAAGCTACGAAACATGAATAATATATATATATTGTTCTGTTTTTTTTAGAACTAAATGAAAATGAGCGATGCAACCAAAAGTGCATAGATATCGATAAACATCATCACTATGCAACTAATAAATCTAGCATTCAAGAAGAAAAATTTTAGTGTTGATTGCATAGTACATATTTACAGTATTTATATTCCCATATTTAATTGTTCCGTAGAAAATGAGGGACACAAAAAGACTTATGAGCTATGAAACATGAATAAAAAAATTTAAAAAAAAAAAACCCTTGCATTATGCATTATTAATTTGAACAATATAGAATCATAATTTTCTTTTTTATGTTTTTTTTTTTTTTTTTTGGGTGGGGGGTGGGTGAGGACTTGGCTAGGTCAAATTAAATTTTGAGCATGCATACTTAGTCTAGTTTTAAAATATTAGCTACATGTGGGTGACTTGGTACATTAATGCTAAAAGAAATGGTCAGGCAAGCAGAACTAACGATTTGAGAGTGGGTGAAGATTACATATGAGGTCAGATACATTAGACCCCCAAAACAAGAAGAACAATTTCTACTTAATTAATTAAAATGGTCTTTCTTAGACGCGCCCTGCCTCAAAAACATAAGGCTGGGTCTTTACTAACTTCTGAGGAATGCGTAAATTCATCGACTAGCTTTGAGTTTTGTTTTTTGAAAAAAAAAAAAAAAACATATAATTATTTAAGGAAGAAGAAGACTACTTCAAAGCTGGTTTCATTATAAATACACAAAGCTACCTTGCCATTATCATCACAGCTGATATATCCAAAGCAAAAACACTTTTCTGGCAAAGCAAGACATTGCATATATGCTAACCATGAAGATGAAGATGGCAGCCAACACACTTGCATGCGTTGCCTTCTTGGCTGTGGCTTTTTCTTTAGCTTCTGCTGCTGATCCCAGCCCTTTGCAGGACTTCTGTGTTGCTCTTAATGACTCTATGGAAGGTGGTACGTGTTAATTTTCCTTTGCTGGACTTCCAGGTTATGTATGTATGCGTGAATATACGGATTTTTTTAATTTTATTGGAAGTAGTATTTGATATGTTGTATTGTGTAAATATTTACAGTGTTTGTGAACGGAAAATTCTGCAAGGATCCAAAGCTTGCGACAGCCGATGATTTCTCCTTTTCGGGACTGAATGTGCCTGGAAACACATCGAATCGGGTTGGTTCAAATGTTACATTAGTAAATGTTGATAAACTCGCTGGCCTTAACACCCTTGGTATCTCAATAGCCCGTTTGGATTTTGCGCCGTATGGTCTCAACCCTCCTCACACGCACCCTCGCGGCACTGAGCTCCTTACTGTCTTGGAAGGCACCCTCTTTGTTGGTTTTGTCACCTCAAACCCGGAAAATCGCCTAATTACCAAGGTTCTTAACCCAGGTGATGTTTTTGTGTTTCCCGTGGGACTCATTCACTTCCAGTTTAATGTTGGAGAAACCAATGCAGTGGCCATAGCTGGTTTAAGTAGCCAGAATCCGGGAGTCATCACTATTGCAAATGCAGTTTTTGGTTCAAAGCCGCCCATCTCTATTGATGTTCTAACCAAGGCCTTCCAAGTCGACAAAAATGTCATCAACTATCTGCAAGCTCAATTCTGGATGGACAACAACAACTAAAATGATATTTTTCGTATCTAAAATAGATATTGTGTTATCTTTTAATAAATTGTTTACTGTGGTTTTTACTGAATAAACAATTGTCATGCATTGACAATCCTAGTGTTATAAAGGAATCTAATCGTTTGTATGTATGTGCTAGTATCTTAAATCAATATATATATATATACTGATATCTTATAATTGGCCTATGCTTTTCTCACTCTATAGTTTTTGTTTTCATTTTTTCTTTTCTTTTTTCATTTTGAAGTTTTAACCAGAGTAGTCTTGTAGTTGACATTTGTGGTCCTGTTTAACTATAGATATTTCAGGGAGAAAATGATAGACCATACTAGAAACAAATAAAAATATCTTTCTTAAGAGTTGTATGGGCAACCCAATTACTAATTAGGCTCACTCAAGCCATAAAATTAACCTAACATTGCATTTGGGAACATGGATTTCAAGTTTTTGATTAGTATTTGTGTGGATTTAGAAGTATAACATTGTATTGAGTTTCTTCAAAATCCACAAAAATTTAAATCTAAACCTTAAAATTTATGCTCCCAAACAATACCTTAAAGAAAAGTAGAATTAGAGAATGCATATGTTCACAAAAGATATATTTGGGATGAATTATAAAAATAACTTGTACATGAAATACAACTCCATTTCTATCCATAAAATATACATCAAACCCATAATCTCTTTTACTCAAATGGTTCTCATGTGGCAACATTTTGGTTTACACAATTCTTTATTGTGCTTCTTATCGGGTACAAATACATCAAACACCATCCATTTAGTGGGTCTCGTACACTTTTAGTGTTGAATCTTAACAGATCAACTGTGATGATGCATTAGGCATACTGAAATTTTTTTCTTGTCTCATGTGCCTATTGCAAAACTCACGTGACTCGATCTCTGCCTCGTCAAAAGTAAGATATTTCAAGAAGGAACTACGAGATGGATGGACTATACTAGAAAGAAACTAATCTCTTAAAGAAATAAATAAATAAAGAAGTTTTCTAAGAGTCGTATGGGTAGACAACCAACTTACCATGCTCACATGAGCCCAATAATTACCGTAAAAGATTTTGAACTTATGCATGACTAACAACTCCAGTACAAACTTTTTCTGAAGAACTTAATTGAGAAAGGCAATTTATTCATTCATATCAAAAGTAACACAGATCACTTATCCTACAAGTGGTCCCAAACACCACCAAAAGCACCTTCTACTCGTCTCTAACGATACAAGTTCTCAAATTGAATGAATTGAGGTAGGGCTTTCACACTCATGGCTACTTTTTGGCTTTTCCTACAAGGGCAGTTAAAAGAATGCCAACATAACTAAGGTCACGAGGCAGTCCACTTCCTCCACACACTCCTTATCACAGTTCACCCCACCCCTCCTTAAAGCTTGTAAATGCCCAAACAACAACTCCCCAACAAAAGAATCCATCAGGCTTCAGCAGGGCAAAGATATCTAAGTACATAGCATGAAACGCAGTACTTCTTCTAAAAAGCTGAGTGAGATCATAGAGAAATGGAGAAAGAGGAAGAAGGGCCATTTTGTTGTCTACACCAGAGATGGAAAGAGGTTTGTTCTGCCTCTTTACTACTTGAACCACCCCATCTTCAGAGTACTGCTGGAGATGGCAGAGGAGGAGTTCGGCTCGACGGTTCACGGGCCTCTGCAAGTTCCTTGTGAAGAAGGGCTGATGTACTCCATTCTCTCCCTGCTAAGCAAGAATAATCCTTCCGGGGAAGTCGAGAAAGCCCTCCTCTCAATGACTACCTGCCGGGGCGCTTCCTTTTCTTCCTTCCTGCCTCTTTTTAATGCCCACAACCAGGGTGAGAATGGAAATATAGCTTTGTAGCTGATGGTTTTAATAGAAAATATGACAAGCGTAGGACAATTTTGACTTAACACGTATCGCAGTTGTGTGTTTGCTTCAAAACTTTTAAGTTACCATTTGGGTTTTTGCTTTTCTTGCTTTTAAGCCCAAATTTGAAATTTGACACTCAAAACTAGCATCTGAAGGAAGAAGAGTTGGTTAATCCGCATACAGAATTTTGCTCTTACTAGCATTCAATGCAATTAAATGGTTCCATGTATTTTTGTCCCTCTTCTGTTCTCGCAGATGTGTTTTTACTTTTAAGTTACCATTTGGGATTTTGGTTTTCTTGCTTTTAAGCCCAAATTCGAAATTTGTCACTCAAAACTAGCGTGTAAAGGAAAAAGGGCTGGTTAATCCACATACAGAATTTCGCTCTTGCTAGCATTCAATGCAACCCAATGGTTCCATGTTTTTTATTTTTTTTTCTCCTGTTCTTTTGATTTTCGGTTGAATTCCTGATGAGATGGACATTGAATTCAATCTTTCCGTGTATTTTAATTCTCTTCTGTTCTTTTGTTTTTCGGTTGAATTCCTGATTAGATAGATCTTCCAATATTCGGGCAAAATTTAAAAACATAATGGAACACTGCAAAAGAAGTTGCGATGTTGTATTCCCATAATTTAATCATTTGTTGCACATTCAGTCGACCATTTAGGTCCCTCCAGTGACTAATGAATTATGCCAGAGAATTTTGAGGGAAAAAAATAATGATTAGCATGAAAAAGCAAGCAGAGATGCATTGGAAAATCTCTAAAATATTTTATTTCATTGAGAGAGTACCTGATTTAAACTTACTATAAGTAACTAAAAATATGGATTACACTTGCTGGCGAGGCTACTCCCTTGAAAGAAATTCACCCTTAACATAATCTTGCCTCCTATCAAAACAGATCACCAGCCAACAGGGGGGAAAAATGTGATACCGCAACATGCAAATGGTTCGGGGAGGATTTAACCAAGAACCACAATTTATGGCTTAGGAGTTGGAATTCGAAACTGATTCAAACACGTGATTATTAAGGCTTAGGATTTAGGGTTCAACTTTTCCAGATAGGTTTTTGCAGAAAATGCAGTTCTCAGAGTTTGGAGGTAGCAAGCTGTATAAGATCCTTCCTAAGTATTTTGCCAGACGGATTTTTGGGGACAGAAGCTATAAATGCCACTCGGCGGATTCTCTTGTATGGAGCAACCTGTGAATATATCAGCAATTCATCATTTTAATAAGGTAATGATTACAAATTATCACGAGACTCAAGTCAGGAAGACATGGAGTTCATAATGTATTGAACAGTTTATAGGCAGGACTAAGAGTTTACCATATAGAACTGGAAAATAAAGACTCACCTGCTTTGCAGTGAAGTCCATGACTTCGCTACCTGACAGATTGCTTCCAGCTTTTCTCACCACATATGCCATGGGATACTGCCCCACCTCCTGATCAGGATACCTGTGAGAAAAAAAATATCCAACTTAGACACTCCTCCAACAGGAAAACAAGTTCGAGAGAAAATGTTTTCCATGAAAAATTTTGTATGCAGGGAATGTGGAGAGAAAAAGACTCACGGTATTACAGCTGCATCAGTGATTTCTGGATGAGTAAGTAACAATGCTTCTAGTTCTGCAGGAGGGACCTATAACATACAGTTCACATTGAATCAATAAATTCAACTTCTCTGTAATTAAAAATTGCATGACAAGCACATTCATGGTAATGTCATGCACACTCTCTTCAATCTTCAACTAAAGTCAGAAAGTGGATCGCTTGGATCAGAAAGGAAATTGTCGGTCCATTTGAATCATGAATAAAATATAGTTAAACTGAACTGGGAATTTCACAAAGGAGGCTCATGACAAACACTTTCATGGTATGCAAACTCTCTTCAATCTTCAACAAAAGTCAGAAAAAGGATCGCTTGGATCAGAAAGGAAACTGTCGGTCCATTTGAATCATGAGTAAAATATTATTAAACTGAACTGGGAATTTCACAAAGGAGGCTAGGTAAGAAGGAAGAAATAAATAAATTTCACCTGATATCCCTTGTATTTAATGAGCTCCTTCAACCTATCAACCACGAAAATGAATCCATCTTCATCAATGTAACAGAGATCTCCAGTTCTCAGCCATCCATTTGAATCTAGAGTCGAAGTTGTTGCTTCTACATTACTGAAGTAACCTACAATGACAAGAACAATGCAATTAACGGAAACGTTTTAGTTAAGGAAACATTGGGGTTAAGTGTTGAGCTATCTCTCGTATTCGCAATGTACATTGTAAAGCAACCATTGTGGTAAAACAAAATTTCAAAATAAAATGAAATAAAACAAAACAATAATCTGACTAAACATTTAATGGTTGTCCATACTTAAAAAAGATATAAAGTTCTATCCAGTGTCAGCATAATAGAAAGTTTTTAGAGGGCAATTTTATTTTTTGCAAAATGTATTATTCACTTGCTACGGCAGGTAAAGATATTTTTAACTTGCGACGAAAACTGACATGTTTTATGAATGAAGTTTTACTGTGTTACTATTCGTGTACATTGGAAACTGGTTTTATTAAAAATTTATTCCTTTAGAAGCATATAAATTACAAAGTCATTAAAGATTCGCTCATTGTAATTCAATACCTAATGTTTTAGTTTTGGCATTCTTCTCCACAAGCAAATTGCAATGTCATCCATGAATTTGAAATTAGTAACCCACGACCACAACCTTATAAATTACATATTTCTGCCCTTACAGGCACGATGTGTGTGAGAAAGACTTGTAAGGGCGGTCCCTTCACATAGGATTTGAAATCCTCTAATCATCATTGGGACTCACACAAAGCAACATCTCTTATTTGTATGGATCCAAATGCTAAAATGAAATCTTATAATTGAAAAGTTCCAAATCTTATGTGGAGGAACCGTTCTTTACAAGTATTTCTCTTTTGTAGACATGGGAAATTGTATGCATCGTGTATATATGCTGGTATCATGTATATATGTTGTGGGGTGATTGGTTGGTGTCTTGGGGTGGTTGGGCGGCATTCTGAGCCTACCTCGGCCTTGGATAAGCATGCCCTAGGAAGGGCTTCAAGAAAAAAATAAATGAAGATATAACATTGCCAAATCTAAGTGCTCCTTTGATGTGACTGCTACCTAACCTTTCCATCACATCTGCCTAGAAAATTAGAGTATTTTTTAAAATAATTTAACTAATCCTAGTCAATTAATTTGGATTGACATCTGTTAACAAATTTTTAATTGTTTATTATACATTGTGATTTAGTTGCATGCTCAAGAAGTGACTTCTAACAAACTATGGACAGATTTTTTCAGAGCTAAATATTGCAGAAATGATTATTTATTAATAAGGAAGGAAAGATCAAATGACTCTCGGTTCTAAAGATCAATGATGGCTACCATTCCGAAAGTTATGGATAATGTTAAAATTTTGGTGAGAGGCGGGAACTTTTCTTTTTGGTTCGATAGGTGGTGGCTGACATCAGGCCCGTTATCTATAAGCACTGAGGATATTTCGAACAAGAAGCTATATATTAAGGACTGCTGGCTGAATAATAACTAGAACTCTGATTTATTACTGAACTTGGTTGGTGCCAATAGAACAATGAAAATTTTGCATAATGTGCTGGCTGGTAAAAGTGGGAAGGATATATTCGTCTGGAAGCCTGCCCCTGACGGTAATTTCTCTACAAAAAGGGCTTGGAAGGCAATTGTTGTTTTTTGTCCCACATTGGTAGAATACTTCCACATTAGTATAAAAGGTTGTTTTGAATTTTTTATATTATTTGTCCCACATTTGAGAGAAGTGCTTTTTAGACTTGAGGTTGAAACTATAAAAGAGCTCAACTCTTCATTTGTAAAATACACCTCAAAATTATACTTTGTCAAGAAGTAGTGGATTGATCATCGGCGCCCGAGGACGTAGTTAATTTTATACCGAACCTCGTAAATTTTTTGTCTTGTTCTAATTATTGCTTTATTATTAGTTTCTGCATTGCTTTAATTTATCATATATTCAATAGCAATAGTTATAGTATTAGTATTTGGCACAAGTGGGGTGCCTGGCACAACAATTGGTATCAGAGCTAGGTTGAATAGTGTTGATACAGAAGTGTTCCTCTGTTAGGATCCTTAATTCCACGTTTGATGCCTAAGAAAGACCTTGTTTAAGCGAGTGCTCAGAGACCATTGCGGTTCAGTCGCTCCCTGGAGGTCGGCCTAGTCAAAGTGGAATTTCATAGGATAAAACAGAGTAGACACAGTTGGTACGTACTATTCATCTTAGGCCTTTTGCTTTATTGGTTGCTATTGAATATATAGAAGATGGCAGAAACTAGTGTAGCAGTAGACGAAACTCTGTCCACACGAACTCCAACCCCTTCAGCTTCGACATCATCAACGAAGACGATAGCTAATGCTCGGTTTGAGGTGGAGAAATTTGATGGTACCAATAATTTTCGTATGTGGCAATGTGAGGTGATGGACATCTTGTATCAACAAGAACTAGATATTGCTTTGGATGATAAACCAGTAGATATGGGTGACAGAGATTGGGAAAAGATCAATCGTCAGGCATGTGTTACGATTCGCCTGTGTCTCGCCAAAAATCAGAAATATTGTATTATGAGGGAGACATCTGCAAAGAAATTGTGGAAGACATTGGAAGATACATTTATGATCAAGAGTCTAAAAAATCGACTCTATTTGAAAAAGAAATTGTTTCGCTTCCAGTATCAACCAGGTATTTCGATTAATGACCACATAAATGCTTTCAATAAAATTTTAGCCGATTTGTTAAATTTGGATGAAAAGGTGAAAGATGAGGATAAAGCCATATTGTTACTGAATTCTCTCCCTGATGAGCATGAACATTTGACCACCACTTTATTGTATGGGAAAAATAAAGTTACTTATGATGCTGTTTATACTGCATTGATTAGTACTGAATGCAGAAAGAAGGATCAGAGGGTCCATAAGGAAACAGAAGAAGCACTAACAATAAGGGGACGTTCTCAGAGTTGTATGCCTAGAAGGAAGAGTAAATTTCATGGGAGGAGTAAATCTCGTGGGAGACCTGCTAAAGATGAATGCGCCTTTTGTCGTGAGAGAAGGCATTAGAAGAACGATTTCCCTAAATTACAGTAAAAGAATAAGGGCAAAGCACATTCTAATGCCAATATAGCCAATGATGATGGAAGTGAGTCAGATTTTTCTCTTGTTGGAACATCTTCGTCACATTATTTTGGTGAGTGGATTTTGAATTCTAGTTGTTCCTATCACATGTGTACCAAAAGGGAATGGTTTTCTAATTTTAAAAAATTAGATGGAGAGGTTGTTTTATGGGAAATGATAATACTTGTAAAACAACTGGAATAGGATCAATACAGTTGAAATGTCAAGATGGAACTATTAAGACCTTGACTGATGTTAGGTATGTTCTAAACCTAAAGAAGAATCTGATTTCATTGGGTGCCTTAGAATCTAAAGGGTTCACTATCACTTTGAAAGATGGAACGTTAAAGATTAAATCAGGTGCGCTGGTGGTGATAAAAGGAATAAGGAAAAATAACTTGTATTATTAACAAGGTAATACAGTTATTGGCTCAGTAGCTGTTGTTTCTAAGAAAGATGCAGGTTCAGATACAACCAAGTTATGGCATATGCGGTTAGCACATGCAGGAGAAAAATCTTTACAACAATTAGCTAAGCGAGGTTTGTTAAAAGGTGCAAAGGTGTGCAAACTTGAATTTTGCGAGCATTGTATTCTGGGAAAACAAACTAAAGTAAAATTTGGCACAGCAATCCACCAGACTGAAGGTATTTTAGACTATATCCATATAGATGTATGGGGGCCCACAAAAACAGCTTCGTTGGGTGGTATGCATTATTTTGTCACTTTTGTTGATGATTTTTCTAGAAGAGTTTGGGTGTATTCTATGAAGCATAAAAATGAAGTGTGTGATATTTTCCTTAAGTGGAAAAAATTAGTTGAAACTCAAACTGGCAAAAAGATTAAACGGCTCAGATCAGATAATGGTGGTGAATACACGAGTGACCTGTTTATGAAGGTATGTCAGGATGAAGGTATTACTCGACACTTCACAGTTCGAAATACACCACAGCAGAATGGGGTGGCAGAGCGCATGAATCGGACTTTGCTGGAGAAAGTTCGATGTATGTTGTCTAATGTTGGGTTAAAAGGTTTTGGACTGAGGCTGTTAGATATGCGTGTCAGCTCATCAATCGTCTACCATCATCTGCAATAGGGAAAAAAACACCCTATGAGGTATGGTCTGGAAAGCTTGCTAGTGATTATGATTCTTTACATGTATTTGGTACTATGACTTATTATCATGTTAAAGAATCTAAATTAGATCTAAGAGCCAAGAAAGCAATATTCTTGGGGATAAATGCAAGAGTCAAAAGATACCGTCTTTGGTGTCTAGAGACCAAAAAAATGATTTTAAGTAGAGCTGTCACTTTTGATGAACTTGCGATGATGAAGAAAACAATACGCAAGGAGTTACGAGTTGAAGAGAAGACCAGTGGTACTCAACAACAGGTGGAGGTTGAGACAATTTTGGGAAACCCAGTGAGAAATGAAACTACACAAGGTAACTCTCCAGTTACGGTGGAGAATAGTGTACAAGAAGAGGAGATTTCAATTTGAGAATCTTCACAGCAACAAGAATCAATTGTTTCTCAAAGGCCAAGACGAGAAATTCGAAACCTACTCGGTACACTGATGGTGGCCTATACACTTCCAGTTGTGGATGATAATTTTCCTTACACTTTCAAAGAAGTAATGAGGAACTCTGAATCAGACAAGTGGAAAACAGCAATGGATGAAGAAATGCAGTCTCTTCATCAGAATCAGACTTGGGAGCTAGCCCAGCTGCCTAAGGGTAAGAAAGCAATTGGTTGTAAATGGGTTTATGTAAAGAAAAAAGGATTTTCAGATGCAAATAATGTTCGCTTCAAAGCTAGATTGGTAGCTAAGGGCTACGCACAGAAGGAAGGCATTGATTAAAATGAGGTATTTTCTCCAGTTGTTAAACATTCTTCCATTCGAATTTTGTTGGCTTTGGTAGCACAATTTGATCTTGAACTAGTTCAACTCGATGTAAAAACTGCATTTTTACATGGTGATTTGGAAGAGGAAATCTATATGACTCAACCAGATGGATTTCAGGTTGCTGGAAAAGAAAATTGGGTATGTAAACTGGGTAAATCGTTGTATGGTTTAAAACAGTCTCCAAGACAGTGGTACAAACGATTTCATCAGTTTATGATGGGTCAGAAATACATCAAAAATAAACATGATCATTCTGTTTATTTTTGCAGACTACAAAATGGATCTTTTATATATTTACTCTTGTATGTTAATGATATGTTGATAGCTTCAAAGAATAGGGAAGAAATCAACAAGCTGAAAACTCAGTTAAATCAAGAGTTTGAGATGAAAGATCTTGGTGAAACAAATAAGATACTTGGCATGGAGATTTGCAGAGACAAAATGAGAGGAAGAATTAGTTTGTCTCAAAAACAGTATTTGAAGAAGGTAGTACAAAGTTTTGGCATGTCTGTATAGTCAAAACCAGTAAGCACTCCTCTTGCTCCTCATTTCAAACTTAGTGCGGCTTTATCTCCTAAATCAGATGAGGAACGTAAGTATATTTCACAGGTTCCTTATGCAAGTGTTGTTGGTAGTCTGATGTATGCAATGGTTTGTACTAGACCTGATATTTCACAAGCTGTTAGTATGGTGAGCAGGTATATGCATGATCCGGGTAAAGGACATTGGCAAGCTGTGAAATGGATTTTGTGATATATTATGAATACTATTGATATTGGTATAGTATTTGAGAAAAATAATACTATTGAACAACGTGTTGTTGGATATGTGGATTCGGATTTTACAGGTGATTTGGATAAACATCGATCAACTACTGGATATATTTTTACATTTTCTAATGGTCCAGTGAGTTGGAGGTCTACCTTACAGTCTACCATTGCCTTGTCTACAACAGAAGCAAAGTACATGGCAGCTTCAGAGGCTATTAAGGAAGCTATTTGGTTGCAGGGTTTACTTGAAAATTTGGGAGTTGTTCAGAAGCACATTGTTGTGTTCTGTGATAACCAAAGTGCTATTCATTTGGCAAAAAACCAAGTCTACCATGCACGAACGAAGCATATCGACGTTCGGTTTCATTTTATGCGAGATATTATTGATGGAGGTAAGATACTAATTCAGAAGATTGCTACAACTGAAAATCCCGCAGATATGTTGACCAAGATTGTGACAACAATCAAGTTCAAACATTGTTTGGACTTGATCAATATCCTGCAAATCTGAATATTTTTGGAAGGCACCGATGATGTGTAACTCCAAAAAAATGTTGGTGACTGAAAAATTTGTTGAATTTATTGTCAAGGTAGAAATTTGTTATTTTTTGTCCCACATTGGTAGAATACTTCCACATTAATATAAAAGATTGTTTTGAATTTTTTATATTATTTGTCCCACATTGGAGAGAAATGTTTTTTAAACTTGAGGTTGAAGTTATATAAAGAGCTCAACTCTTCATTTGTAAAATACACCTCAAAGTTGTACTTTGTCAAGAAGTAGTGGATTGATCATCGGCGCCCGAGGACGTAGGTAATTCTATACCGAACCTCGTAAATTTCTTGTCTTGTTCTAATTATTGCTTTATTATTAATTTTCGCATTACTTTAATTTCTCATATATTCAATAGCAATAGTTGTAGTATTAGTGTTTGGCACAAGTGGGGTGCCCGGCACAATAGCAATAAGGAGCAGAAGTGATAATTTTGTGTGGAATGACTGGTTTTGGCATTCTTTATTGCCCAGAAGAATCTCAATGTGTTTATGAAAAGTCTGGTTCAGATGCTTGGCAATAGATTATAAAATTCAGGTCAAAAGAATTTTGATGGCTTGGGCTCGTGATTGCTGCGTGCAGAGAAGTTAGGAAAACACAGATCATATTCTTTCTTTAGGCGAGGTGGCTTCAGAGGTTTAGCGTCGAACTAGTGTGGTGTTGGGGATTCCTTTCCAACGGTTCTTTTCCTGGAAAAACTAAATTGCAAACTGATTCCACTATTCTTGAAAATCGTCTATTAAAGGTATTTTAATCAGACTGATTCCGTGTATCTCTGAAATTGAAGATGCAAAGCTAGAATGGAAGGATTATATCAAAGTGCAAATCAGATGTGAAGAAGTGTTCAATACTGAGTTAGTTCTATAGCTGAGAGCACTAATTCCTTTCGAAAATTGAAGATGTCGGACATTAAGATTTTAAAGAAGTTTCAAATTAAGCATCAGGGAGTTTGCGACAGGCCTAGAAAAAAATTTTTGTGGGTTGAACCTCCAACAAGGTGGATAAAACTTAATTGTGATTGGAGCTGTAAGGGCAATTTAGGTACTTCAGCAGGTGGAGGTATTATTCGAACACTGACATAGCATGCCGAAAGCGGCTTTTTCAAGCTATTTTGGCAATGGTACGAACAATAATACAGAATTAAAAGCAATTATGAAAAGAATTTGTTTGTGCAAACGACTTCACTATTTTAATGTAATTATTGAAAATGACTCGCGAATTGTTATTGATTGATTTCGGAAAGGTAGATGTACCTTTTGGTATATTTGAGATTTTTGGGAGGAGCTCGTGGCGAAACTAGAAGGAATGAACTTCATGGTGATCCATCAATATAGGGAAGACAATAGAACAGCTAATTTTCTCGCTAAAGAAGGAGAAATAGGAAACAATATCATCTACGAAAAATAACATCTTTTACCACGTTTTCTGAAAGGTATAATTCGGATGGATAGGTTGGGTCTCACTTCCTTTCGTCGTTAGTTCAACTCTCGAGTTTTTCTAGGTCTGTTTAGACTTGTTTCTTAATTAGCATTGTTTGGATTTTGTGTATTGGTTTGGTTGGTTATTAGTGTTGTTTCTGGGGAGGGTTTTATTTCTTTATCTGTTTTCTCCCTTTTACTTATCTTGTAACCACGGTTTTCCTCTGCTAAAAATGAGGGCATATCAATAAATAAATGGACGTGCCGCCCTCCTTTAGTGAAAAAAAAATATGTTCAAGAAGTGAAATATCAAAATTAAGACATAAAATATTGAAGTATACTAAGACGAAACTTCAAGACAATGGTTTGCTAGGTAGGAGTCCTGGACAGAAGTGGAGAATAACAAAGAACTTATAGAAGTCAAGAGAAGAAGAGATAAATTAATTTCTTTACACATTGTTGTTTAATAAGGAGTGGGGAGGAACACAGGCAATGCAAACAAGTCAATCATAATTTACAAAAATATTCACGATCATTTTTAAACTTTTCCAAGTGTGTTTTAGACTTTTTGAGCGTATTATTTTCCATTTCTCTGTGGTTTAGGAGAGAAAAAAAAAATAAGTGACTTTTTTCCTCAAAAAGAAAAGGAGTAATTCTTTTTCCATCTTTTTATTTCCTCCATTTTTCTTTTCCCTTGTCTTTCTCATGAAGAAATAGAGAGAAACATGTTTCCTTTCTCTTCTCTTCCCATCACTTCTCTCTTGTAATTTACTCTTTTAAAACAAAAGAGAAGTTACGAGTATAAGCGAGTCACGCCGGCTTGCTAGCTATTCATGCTCAACTTACTCTATAACTTGACTCAACTTAATTCTACTTGAGTTTGAGTTACTTGATCAGCTTAATAAGCCGAGTTTGATTTTGTAATACTAATACTACTTGCGAGCTTAATAGAGCTTTTGTAAGTTTATTATTTTTAAATTATATAAAACATATAAAATATACTTTATGCATATACTCAATATTATATATACTAGTCGCGGAGCTTGCACATCGAGTAATAATTATAACAAAATAATTCTTTACAAAATTATAAATATTGTAAATATATATATATATATATATATAGAGGAAATTATGGATAATAAGGGTTATTTTTTGAAATATTTATGGGTAATTATAGGAATATTTTTAAAATATATATGGATAATTATAGGGATTTTTTTGAAAATTTTTTATTAATTATAGGGACATTTTGTTGGGGATATTAATATATATATATAGTTATAGGAATTTTTTCTTTTAAATTTATGGGTAGTTATGGGATGTTTTGGGAAAGTTAAAAATCAGACCGAGAAAAGGGAATCCCCTTTCTAAGGTTAGGGATATAATCAATTTCAAATATTAAGAATCACTTTAAGTTTAACAATTTTGAGATTGAGACTTTTAATTAAATTAATAACTTAAATTTTTCGAATCAAATCGAATATCACACAACTTAGGAGAAGTATTGGGACAACATCTGCCCAATGGAAAATGACTCCATAGTTTAAATTCTTCCTCCCAATCTATACTCTAATGTGTTGTGTCATGACAAAAATTTGTCTGCGTAGCAACGAAACTATAAGTCGACAGAGTCACGGAGGGAGTTTTTCCCCGTTTTATTCTTTTTTCTTTTAAATATATTAAATAATATTTTTTTTAAAAAAATATTTCACAGAATAACCCTAACGTAATCTCGCTACTTGAAGTAACAAGATTTGCCACTGATCATTCGAAAAAAATATATTATTTAATATATTGAGTAATTAGCATTTATAAATCAGGAATGTTTTGAGAAACTTTCTATACCCGTCCTGGTATTGGAAAATTTATATATATAATAATTATTTGAAACTAGCCGTTGACCGCGGGTAAAGCAGTATTTATAACGATCCAGAATAAATTTTATTTTAAGAAAACACTTGCGTCTCTCCCCTTTTTATATTTATTATTTTTTATAGGAAATAATAAAAATTATTTTTACATTTAAAATTTTCTTATTTTATATATATCACTTTAAAATTTTCTTATATATATATATATATATATTACACTATTTTAAAATTTTCTAAAATATCCATATAATTATCTTCATTGCTTTGGTTCTTTAATTTTTTTTAAAAAAATCTCAAAATTTGATAATTTAGTTGAATTAAAATATTCCCTAATTTTTTTTATTTTTTTTTATTACTCATAATTTTAATATGTATGGATCTTTTGGAACATCACAAGTGACGTCAAACCACCTAATTAATCTCAATAATTAGAATTTAAACTATGGTATCATTTTTAATTTTTTATATTCATTTTTGTACCGTGAAGAAGCAATTTATCACAAAAAAATCTGATATTAAATAAATATTAAAATTACTGTAGCTTTGCAGTGTTATTAATAATTATTTTTCTTAATTGATATTGATATTGATAAAAAATCTTATATATATATATATATATATATTAATTTCAGGTACAATTAAAATTGGTAATTTAAATAAAGTTCAAATTTTTAATTTATTATGCAATAAATTATTTTAATATATTTTTAAAAAAATAATAAATCGAAAAATAAATTATTCTGCGTAATAAATTCTTCTACGTAATAAGTCAGAAAATAAATTCTTTTAATTTATTACGCAAAATAATTTATTTTCTGATTTATTATTTTTAAAAATATATATATTAAATAATAATCTCGCTGCTTCAAGTAGTAAAATTTGTTTAAATTTCGCTACTATTATTTAAATTATTTCAGAAAATATTTTTCAAAAAAAAGTATTATTTAATATATTAAAAAAAAAAAAAAGATAAAATGGGAAAAAACTCGTGATTTTCAATCACAAGAGAAATGGGTCAACGCAAAAAGCAAGACAATATGCATATACCTTTCATAATGGTGGGGCCCCTGAGCCAAAGCTCGCCCGTCCGATTTACCGGCAACGCCTCTCCGCTCTCTGGGTCAACTATCTTCGCCTCCATGCTCGGCGACAGCATCCCCGCCGTGCCGTATCGCCGGCTCTCCTCCAGCGAATCTGTCGACGCCCCCACCCCCGTCGACTCCGTCAGCCCGTACCCCTGCAGAATCTTCACCCCCGGGTACCTTTCCACGAACCCCTCTGTCAGTTCCTTGCTCAGCGGAGCCCCACCCGACAAAACCGTCTGGAGCGAACTCAAATCGTACTCCTCTCTGATAGGACCCGACCCGTTCACCATCGCCACCAGTATCGGCGGCACCAGCGGCAAGTACGACGCCTTAAACCTCGGAATCGCCGCCAGCATCTCCCCCATCTCGAACCGCGAAAGCACCACGATCGTCGATCCTGATGCCAGTAGCCCCGTCGCGAACGCTGCCAGGCCGTAGATGTGAAACATCGGAACGGTGCAGATGAACGTCTGCTCCCCTTTCTCGTCGAAATTGAATCTGTTCATTACTGTCCGTACCATCGAGATGAGGTTCCGGTGGGAGCTTGCGACGCCCTTGCTCGCGCCGGTGGTGCCGGACGAGTAGAGCAGCGTCGCCGTGTCGTCCTGGTTGACCTGGTCCCTGACTCGGCTCCCACTCGGTTTTTTCCCCATCAACTCGTCCAAAGTGGACGCGATCTTGTTCCCACCGGTACTGCGTTCGCCGTCGCGGGGTCCGATCAGGACGACGGAGAGACCCGACCCGGCGATTTTGGGGACGAGTTCCGGGATGGTGAAGGCGAGGACCGGCTTAGAATCGGCAATCTGCTTGGCGATTTCGCGGGCAGTGTTGAGGGGGTTGGTGGTGGTGATGACGGCGCCGAGGGACATGACGGCGAGGCAGACGACGGGAAAGAAGATGGAATTAGGGGAGAGAAGGAGGACGACGTCGCCCTTGCGGATGCCCATGTCGTCGGAGAGGGCGGCGGCGACGGAGTCCACAGCAGCCCATAGCTGGGGGAAGGTGAGACGGCTGCCGGTGGCGGCGTCGATGAAGGCGGTCTTGCCGTGATGGGCTTGGGCGGAGATGAACGTGGTCACGTCCAGAGATGGGTTCTGCGGGAGAGGTATGGGCCTTCGTTTGCTGTAGAAGACGGAGTTGGACTTGCAGAAGCCGCTTCGGGGGTCGATGCTGGCGTTGTTGCTATTGTGCGCCATGGGAGCAGAGGGTACTTTTGCTTCATGTAGACACTGTCTCAACTTTCTTTCATATAAATCTTGTGGTTTCGCGTGGTTGACATCGGCAGCCAAAATAAACTGCCGGCTGTTCATGGGTCGGGTTTTTTGATCCACCTTGGCCGGTCGGGTGGGTCGAGTTTGGTCCGGAAGCAAAACTCAGACAATACAAGGGTAAGGATGGCCCGCCCGCGGAGTCGCGCTTCGTCGGTGTTGATGATTGGTTTATTTAATTATTGATCTGTCACGTGGAAAATGCGGCTAATTTCTTAGGTGCACGTGAAGAGACATGAGCCAGAAATTGGAAAAAGGCAGGGGATCAAAGTGTGGAGTTGATTCGAAGGACAATTGGCGCGTCAAACAGACAACAGGAAAATTATAATTTTGATATTGGAATTTTGGTTATTCAATTTAAGGCTTTGAACTTGAAAAATATTTTAAATTTTGAATAAATATTTTTTAAATGTTTGATTTTAAAAAAAAATCGTGAAGACAAATAAAATTTATTAAATTAATAAAGAAAATTTTAATTTTGCATATGATAAATATCTAATTTATCTTAATTCTTAATTATATTAAAATAAAATTTTATTTTAATAGGAAAATATAATAGAAAATATATTTTTCTCACTTTCCTTTCTTTTCCTTTTCTTTTTAAAAATTTTGTTCCCTAAATTAAATTCATAATTAAAATTGACCCTAACGACTAGTTTAGCTATGGAAAATAAAATTTTTTTCCTTTCTTTTCCTTTTCTTTTTAAAAATTTTGTTCCCTAAATTAAATTCATAATTAAAATTGACCCTAACGAGTAGTTTAGCTATGGAAAATATTTTTTTTAAAAAAATTATAAAAAATTACTTGATTGTCACTTTAATAACATTTATATAAAACAACAAAAAAAAAAAATCAAGCCTTAAGTCCCACTATGTGGGATCGGCTATATGAATCTTTTTCCGCCAATTTATGCGATCATTGACAATTTCTTTTAACTGATTCAGACATATTAAATTTTACTCTCTATCTCCTCTTAAGTTATATTAAGTCTATTCCTACACTTATGTAACTAACTCACTCTTCCTCATTGGCGTACTATGTGGCTTACGTTGTAAGTGTCCATACAATTTGAGTCATCCCTCCCTTATCTTATGTTTTATAGGAACTACACTTAACTTACCGCAAATATGTTCATTCCTTAATTAATAATGAAAAGTGTTTTATTTTCTATTTATAATTTTACAAACCCTAAAATTCACAATCCTTAATCGAACAATTATTGAGAAATTGAAAAATAATTTATCTTTTTATGTAATTATTTTGTAACCTAAAAATAGAAAATAAAACGGAAATTATGAACATCGAAACAAACTCTTCAATGGAAAATATTTTTCATGAATAAATGGGCCTCTAAATTTTATGTCTACGTACAAATTATAGTAATAGTATAATTAGAATTAACTTATACTATTATTATGGGATCACATGCAAAGTAATTTATGTGTGCTCATTTCAAAGCACTATCAAGTATATGGTGATGCAAATGTTTACAAACTTTCGATATTACTTTTTACTAATGATAGAGACAAAAAAAAAATTAGGTCGAATAGTCAAAAGAGAATTCAAACTTGGCATATGATTTGCATGTTTATTGTGAAAATAAATAAATAAATAAAAATCTATAATAATCACATAAGTTCTTTATTTTCTTCCTTTCATTATTACAGCTATACATAAACAACAATAAGCTTAAAGTGATATTAATAAATTAATTATCTTAAAAAGTTAAAAATAATTTGTAAAAATAAAATCAACAATGGTTTTCTAACTAAATGAAGAAAAATCTAAATTTTGTTTAAAATACGAGTTCATAACACATGCACTACAATGCATATATTAATAACCCAAATCATCTCATTAATTAATTTGTTGCCTAAAATTTATTTTTATTTTTCCTCAAATAGTTTGATACTCATAGTTACAACTTGCTAAATTAGATGGTGATTATGATTCATATATTTTTACAATAAAAATATAAATTAAAAAAGTTACTCGAAATGTCATTGATATGTGTAGTCATCCCTCTCTCTAAATGTAGGAACTCGAACCAAGAAAATAAAAGGAAAAAGAAAAAGAAAAGAGAAAGGGAAATAAATGAGGAAATTAGTTTGGCACAGGTTCAAGTCGTCAATAGTTTTATTCTATCTCACGAAACCGTCAACGATTAAAACTACCGAGAGCATTTTAAGTGTAAAATTTTCGACCATTTCGTGCGGGTCAGCTTGCCTATAAATAGAATGGAACTCATTTTTTTTTAGAAAAATAATTTCTCTCTCTCTCTCTCTCTCCCCTAGGGTTTTGAGGTTTTCTCTCTCTAGGGCTCTCTCGGGCTTCCTTGTGCTCTTCGATCCTCCTTCCAGCTCGTTGGTCGTCGACCCTCGGCAGATTTAAGTGGCTTGGGTTTCGAGTTTTGATGGTTTAGGTAGATTTTCCAAGAACAAGTAAAAGGATTAGATTATATAAGCTCTTTTTGAGATATGAACCGATTAAACTGATGTATATAAGTTTATAAATGGTATATGTGATTTTTTGAACGAATCAAACTTATGAAGATGATAATTTTGATTATTATACGTATTTAGGAAAAACTAAAGTTAATATGTTGATCATCTCTTTTTTCCTATAAAACATATAGTTTGAGTTAAATTAAACTCTAAAAATGATCATACCCTTATTTTCCGCAACTTTATATTCCTTGGGCATTTTATTATATTATGATTTATCAATCAAAATTGTGTGGCATGAGAACGAGTATTATGATATGATTAAATATGATAGTTTAATAAGATGATTTTATCAGTATATGTTATAACCGATTTATACAGTTATGATATACTAAAATGGCGGCTATATGCCGGATATGATATACTAAAATGGTGGCTATATGCCGGTTATGATATATTGAAATAGAGGCTATATGTCGAATGTGATATATTGAAATGACGGCTATATGTCGATTATGATATACTGAAATGACGGCTATATATCGGGTTATGAAACAACGGCTCGATGCCGAGATATAATAATGGCATGTTTTACACTGATATATGGAAATTAGATTTTATTACAGTTTTCATCACGTAAATTGCAATATATGGTTTAAGAACCCTAAGGGATTAAATGTCATGTGAGCATGGTACCCTAGCTACAATCAGGAGGGAGTGCAACCACACCGGTATGAAAGTGTGGTAGGAAAAGTCGATTTGGCCTGGGTACAATACTACTCCTGTAGGCTATGCCGGGAGACCCCTCCTGAAGGACATTCCGGGGGACCCTACCGAGGTACATTTCGGAATAGGGTAGACAAATTGTACTTACAGATCAGTTCGTTTGACTAAGTCCAGTCTTTGTGCAGCACAACTTGGTATGGAGCGGAAGCATGTCATTAGTTCAATGGCCCAAGAGATTGGTTCTTCTATGCCTATATTTGTGAATTTAGGAGAAATAGGCTATATTGATCCGAATTATCTTATATAGGAAAATATACGTATTTTCAGTTATACAGGTGAGTACAGTTTTCAATGGTTATTTCTTGTTCAATTATATAATGGAAATATTATGTTCACACTAAAACTCATGTCAGCCACACACTGATGATAATTTGATCCTCCTTACTAAGAAGTGTCTCACCCTAATATTCATCTAATATTTCAGGTCCTACAGGGAATCAAGCCCAGCGTACTTCGGGCTGGGATTAGACTGTCAACAATGGTTGATAGAGCTAGTAAGACACCAGGTGTTGTGTTTTGTTATTTTGGGATTGTAATATAATGATGGGAAACTTTGTAATTGTGTTTGGGGGCAATTATAACTCTGTTAATGTGTTTTTAGGTGGTTTGTCTTCCGTTGCATATTTATGTTTTCAGTTACAGACAGGAACACCCGGGACTCCAGTTAGGGATGGGTTTTGTATTATGGTATCAGAAATTATAACTGGGATTATGCATGTTTTCCTACATGGCACCCCGGGGCCCACGTGCGCGGGTTCGAGGCGACACACTAAAAATAGTCTACATCAACAAACAACAAAATCGAGTGTAACGACCCCAAAAATAATACGTGTGTAAGTGTAATCCAAAAATAATAATAATAATAATAATAATAATAATAATTTATTTATTTATTTAAATAATTATTATTAATTAAATAATATAATATAATATAATATGATATAATATAATATAATAATATTATAATATATATATATATATATATATATATATATAAGTAAAAGAGTCTTTTGAACATTCAGGAGACCAAAAGAAATTTCATTTTCCCCCTCATCAGTCTCTCATAACCATCTCTCTCTTCTTCAATTTTTCACTCTCTCCTCAAGCTCTCTCCCATTCTCTCTAAATTTTTATCCATCTGTAAGTCAAATCAAAAAACGAACATCATATATGGGTCCCAACTTCGCTCCTGAACACGTTAACCGGAGTGGATTTGTCGTTGGGACGTCGTAGACACCATTCAAGGGTTAAGGTAAAAGGAATAAATTATGTCAGACATTTTGAAAATTAACTGATTAATTTAAAGCATGAGAATATAACAATATTGTATATGATTTTCTGACTTATCAAACATATGAAAATAGTGATTTTGGATTATCATATATTTTTATGGGTAATTATTATATTATGAAATATTATTTAAAATTTGTGTGGCATGAGAAATGGTTTTGTTACTGTACAATAAACATGTGAGAATATTTTATGATGAAATGTAATTTATACTAGTTTATGGGAAATTTTGAAAATACGGCAGATATTGTGAAATGATGAAATATGATTTTATATTAGAATATGAGATAATGGTTTTATACCGAAATACAGACATGATATTTTTGATACCGAGATATGTGATGACGGTATTATAAAGGGAAATGAAATGACTGAAATGACAGTTTTTATATTGAGATGTGGAAATGATAACTTTGATAGACCAGTGATGTAAATTAGAGCACGGTACCATTGCTAGTGAATGAGTTGGTGCAACCACACTACTCAGGAAGAGTGTTGGTATTGGAAGACGATTGGGCCTACGGAGAGATGTTGATCGCCCCTAGGTCCAGACCAAGCTGTTGTAGGCCAATCATACTACATACGCGTACAATTTGACTTAGCTTGGTAGGCTAGCCATGGTTAAGTCTCACCTTCGAACCGCACAACCGATAATGTGGGGTTATTACATGGCAATGATATAAGAATGTCCACTCAGGTTGGTTCCTCATTACAGACACGATGATTCTACATTAACAGATATGTTGTGTTTCATATACAAAGAAATTTATTGAGCATGAAAATTTTTTTTTTCAGAAAAATATATAATTGCAAATGTGTGTGTGTATATATATATATATATATATATATATATATATATATATATATGGTTATAAATACAATTTTCATGATTTTTCAGTTAAATTAATTATTTAATGGATGTGTTTCTAAAATACTAAAACTCATGTTGTCACACACTGATAATAATCTAGTCCATACTTACTGAGAGGTGTTTCACCCAATTATTTCCATACATTTCAGATATCCTAAGGAGCCTAGCCAAAATCAAAGTAGCGTGGGTGGGGTTAGAAAGCACAATTTAGACAAAGTATTAAATTTGTTATTTTAGCATATTTTAGAATTTTACGGATGATAATATTTGATATTAGAGATATTGTTGTAATAATAAAAGTTTTTAGTACACTAGTAAAAATATTTGAGCTCTTCTGTTGTGCGAATATTCGGGTCATCACATTGAGCCTCAAGTCCCACTAGGTGGGGTCGGCTATATAATCATTTTCTTTTAGCTTATGCAATTATGAACCATTTCTTTTGATAGATTCAGGGCTATTAAATTCTTACTCACTATCTTCTTGCAAATTATTTTAGGTCTACCCTTACCCATTCTACTGCCCCCAACTGTAACTAATTCACCTTTCCTCACTTGAGCACTATGTGTTCTACATTGCAAGTGTCCATACCATCTAAGTCGTCATTTTTCTTATCTTATTTTCTATTGGAGTTACACCTAACTTTTTGCGAATATGTTCATTCCTTAATTTATCTTTCGGTGTTATACCACTCATCTATCTAAGCATTTTCATTTTAGCAACTTTTACTTTTTGGATATTCTATTTTTTCGTTACCCAACATTCTGATCCATAGAGCATAGCTGGTCTTATAAAACTTTTCTTTTAATTTTATATAACGACCTTAATTTCTTAATATAAAATGTAATATAATAAATAAGATGGTCAACCCGAACCCGTGCGTAACGGGGATACCTGTCAATCACAGCAGAAACCTAAGCAGCAGTAAGCATAAAATCTCAACCATCCAACCATAAAACATAATACCAGAGTTATCTACATTCCCAAAATACTGTATTTATTTACATTCTTCCAAAAAATTTCAAAATAACTCTAGGATCAAACACAAAATAATCCTCATCCTAGTACAAAATCTCACCCTTCTAGTGGGGTAATACACTGACTCCACGGCGGCTACGACCCGCCGGTTACTCAGGGTCTCCTGAAAAATGTATTTAGTTCGGAGGTGAGATACTTTTCAGTAAGAGAAAATAAACTAAATACAACTGTGTGGCAACATGAATACTTATTACAATTATATATATACAGTACATTTCATATAACTGTAAACATTCATCATAATATACTGAATCATCATATACTTTCATATTTGCTCATAAATCATAACGTACATAAAACATCTGTTATAACTGATAATACTGAAAACATACCCAGGATGAATAGTTAGCTAATGTCATGTATTACCCCCATAATGGGTTGTGCAGCCCGAAGGCAGGACCCGACAATGGCTGGCCAACCATTGCCGAGTCAAATATGTCTGTAAGTACGATGGGCTCGCCACACCCTGGTCCAGACTGCCAGGTGGACGTCCACACTCTACTGAAAGCCACATCAACTATCCATCTCCCACCCCCTCGTGGAGTGGTTAGCACTAATCTAAACATAGATATCTGATCTATATAGCTACGGTACCGAACTCCTGAACTGAACTAAACTAACATCCGGGTTCTAATAACATATAGTACATGATTATATAGCATTTTTATAAGTACGGCCTCGTGCCGAACATATCGTAATTACGGCTTCGTGCCAAACATATCATAATTATGGCCTCGCACCAACATTTCATATATAAGGCCTCGTGCTAATCTGAACATAGATATCTGATCTATATAGCTACGGTACCGAGCTCCTGAACTGAACTAAACTAACATCCGGGTTCTGATAACATATAGTACATGATTATATAGCATCTTTTATAAGTACGGCCTCGTGCCGAACATATCGTAATTACGATTTCGTGCCAAACATATCATAATTACGGCCTCGCGCCGACATTTCATATATAAGGCCTCGTGCTAAAGTCATTTCATAAATACATGGCCTCGCACCGGAATCATACATAAATACAGCCTCGCGCCGAAATCATACATAAATACGTCATTCTGAAAATAATCAATTTATTATGTATTTGTCAACATCATAATATATTGTATACTTTCATAATTTCTCAAATCGTACTTTCATTCATGTCATTTTCATTTCATAATATTTCTCCACATAAAATAATATTCATGTCACACATTTGTTGTAATAAACCATACATTATATTCTAAAAATCAAGATTGCTGCCATCTTATACATATATACACGTTTCAACATAATAGCAATATTTTTCCCAAACGTGCATTTATTCCATAATAATATTCAAGTATCATACATATTTTCAGGAAATCAATTTACTCACAAATAATAGTAATTTGCTTGAAAAATAACTGCTTTAGTTTATTCCCTTACCTGGTTACTAAGAAAGCTCCTAAAATATCCTAATCTAACCCCCCTAGAACTTCTTGATCAATACACTGAAACTGAAAATTTTCAGTGCTAAACTTCAGTATTTTTATGTGTACATCATTTCCTATAACTACCACAAGACCAAATTTGGCTTAAAAAATCTTACCTCAACTTAGGGATGATTTCCAACTTGCTTTTACCAACGATCTGCTCCGGCAGATTTGGAGAGAATTTCCCCAGGAGCGTCGTGGTGACTTCGGATTGTCGATCCGGCTTAAATCTGACCCAAAATCGATGAAAGAGAGAGAGAGAGAGAGAGAGAGAGAGAGAGAGAGAGGAGAGAGTTAGCTTAATTGTGAAGTAAAATCAGGATTTTTGTATACATATATATATATATATATATATATATATATAACTGGATTCGTCGACGAGCCACGTCATTCATCGACAAAATTCAATCCCCGTCAACGAAATTCAGTCCTTGTCGACGAAATTCAGTAAGCTCAAAACCTCTCTCGGTATTTTTTTCGTCGAAGAAATATAGTCTTCGTCGATGAATCCCCTGTATTCGTCGACGAAGTTGACTTCCTCCTTTTGTTACTGTATTCACTTCCCTTCCTCTTTATTATTTAAATTCCATTTTTATTCGGGTTGTCACATTTTAAGTGTATTTTACAATCACAAAGCACACTTGAAGCACTTCTCCATTTTACCCAACTTGCTTTAATTCTATGTATTATATCATCTTCAATTTCTCTTTTAGCTTACATAATAGATCAAAGGTATCAAAATGTACAAGTGTTCTTTATTTCTTTATCATCAAGTTTAACTTTGTCTCTAATATTCCTCTTACTATTACTGAAATTACATTTCATATATTTTATTTTATTTATACTTATCTTTAAGCCTCTAGATTCTAAAACTTCTTTCCATATATTTCCAACTCAACCTTTACTCCGCCCCTAATTTCATCAATTAATACAATATCATCTGCAAACAACGTACACCATGGAGCCTCATTTTGAATATTTTTAATCAGTTGGTCCATCACTAAAGCAAAAAATATACGGGCTCAAAAGAGATCCTTGATGTACACCTATGTTGATTGAAAATTCTCAAGTTTCTCCATCTATAGTTCTTACACTAGTCATTACTTCATTGTACATGTCATTAATGACATCATTATACTACCCACCATAGAACTTCCCTAGGTATCCTATCATATGCTTTCTCTAAGTCCATAAATACCATATGCAAGTCCCTCTTATTTTTCCTAAGCTTTTTCATTAATCTTCTTAAGAGATATATAGTTTTTGTGATAGATCTCCCAGACATAAAATCAAATTAGTTTTCCAAGACCTTCGCTTATAACCTTAATCTTTGTTAGACTACTCTTTCCCATAGTTTCATCGTATGACTCATAAGTTTAATTGCACGATAGTTATTACAATTTTGCTTATCTTCTTTATTTTTGATATATGTATTAAAGTGTTTTTCCTCCATTCATATGAAATTTTCTTATTTTTTATAATTGTATTAAATAAATTAATTAACCATATAATTCCATTATCACCTAAACATTCCCAAACTTCAATTGGGATGTTATCCAGTCCCATAGCTTTCCCATTTTTCATCCTTTTAATGCAAACTTAACTTGTTAACTATAATTTTACGAATAAATCTCATATTTTTAGTCTTTTTCTCATTTGTCAAATCTAAGTTTAAGTCTTCTATTTTGTTTTCATTAAACAACTTACTAAAGTAATTCCGCCATTTTCTTTAATGTCTCTATCTTTAACCAAAACAATATCATCCTTATTTTTTATACATTTTACATTTCTCAAGTCATTATTCTTCATTTCTTTAGCTTTAGCAAGTTTATATGTAGAGACCTGAACCCGTGAATGAGGAAGTAAATAAGAAACAGATAGAAAGGGAGTATTTCTACTGGGTTCATCGACAAGGGCAGCTTTCTCGTCGACGAAGTCCCATAAGTCCTCGTCGACGAGGTAATACCGAGAGAGTCAGAAAAATATTCGGAAAGGGCTCGGCAACGAAGGTAGGGCTTCGTCGACGAAGTGTGTGGCGAACTCGTTGACGAAGACACCGCCTCGTCGATGAGTTTGACTCGGTCAAAAGCTCTATAAATATCCTTTTGTGGTTGCTTAAGAGCTAAGTTTCTCCCAAAAGCTCTCGCTCTCTCTCCCAAACCTGAGGTTTTTCTCTTTTTCTCTCTCTCTCCAAGATTCTTTGTCATTTGACGTCCGTTTCTAAAAACGGAGGTTCCCGCGAGGATCAGAAGAGGGAACTCTACAATTCTAGAGGATCGAATCGTCATTTTGAGGATTTTCGAGTTTTCCCCAAAAATCGAGGTAAGGATCTGATTCCGTTTTTTATTAGGTAGTTGTGTAGTAATCTAGATTTTAGAGAAGTTATGTTCTGTGGTTTTTAGGTTTCGGGGATCCCAGGTTGTCGATTTGGACCATTTTGTACGTGATTTCGTTTCGGGTTTAAGGTAAGGGGAATTGTTTACAACAATATTTTTTGTAAAACCAATCCACTAAAAAGTTAGTTTATATCGATATGTATATTTTGACTGTTCATTTGCTAAATTCCATCGGGTAGAAATGCTGATTTTACGATTTTACGGTTTTTGGTAAAGATACGGTTTTGGCGTATGGTCTCCAAATGTTTCAAAACTTCTTAATTTGTATCATTATGTATGTAGGAGATGCCTGAATCCCTTATTTTTATTTAAATGATGTTTATTGTATTATATACTATATAGCGGATTTTTGTTTAAATTAGTGTGACATGTGGATGAAAATGAACTTGTGAACATTTGATATTATTGATATGGATTATGGGAACAAAGTTCCAAATTGTTATACTGGAAAATGTTGAAAAACAGGTGTCGGTTATATACCGTGCTAATTATGCAAAAAGGGTAAACCGAGAGGGTGTGTGCCGGTTTATACCAGATATAGATATATGAGTTTGTGAAAATACTGAAATTGCACAAGTTATCATAGTTTGTTAAAAATTGTATATATGATTAAGGGAATCACAACTTGCTACCAAGAAGTTGAAAGAGACTTCAGTTAAAGAAGTTGAAATATACTTCAGTGCGGGGGTTGAAATATACTCCTAGGGTTCGGTTCCTTAGCTGGTAAGTACAGTGCAATCACACATGTGAATCAGTGTGAGTACGTGAGATAGTAGGCTAACAGGAGTTTGAAATCACCGATGAAGAAATAAACCAGGGGAGGCAGTTGGACTATAAAATAGATGCTCGACATTGTCTGCATGAATAGGGTATGTTAGAGTTATCAGTGCACAACCCATGCCACGGGGTAAAGAGGCATAATTATGTCACACCAAGCTGATTGTTGTTCTAATATTCATATATATGATTTAAAGGCTTTTGTGGAAGAAATTTATGGTATTTACTTTATTATACCTGTTGCAACACAGTATTGAAAAAGTTTATACTATATGTATTGAATTTGATTGAAATAAGCATATGCAATCACACTCTATTGTAATACTTTCCACCTTACTGAGAAGTGTCTCACCCCGTATCTAACCTTGTTTTTCAGGTCCATTAGGACGTCGATCCTAGTAGTTAGAGGGATTCGGGAGGTTGTATTTTTTGGGTATAGTCTACGTAAGTGTTTTGATGATGTATTGAACTTAGTTGAAAGATTTTTTTTTTTGGGATTGTAAATATTGGACACATGCTAGGTAAATGTCTGTAATTATAAACTTGACAGGTAAACTCTGGTATAAGTCTAGTAGAAATCCTAATGGATGTTTATGTTTTTCCACGACATTTACATCGAAATTTTGTATGATTTATACTCGTATGTCCTTGTTTAGAGCAGGTTGTCTATGTATGTTTAGCAGGTACATGTATTCTGTATTTGTGTTAATGGTACTGATCTGTATTAAGGGCTGGGTCGTTACATTAAATATATCTATTTTTCCTTATTTTGTATATAATCTATCATACAAATTATTAAATGATTTGTATTTAACTTCATTAATGACCTTTTTTACATATTTTTTTGTTTCTTTATACTTTTCAAAGTTATCAATGTTTCTACATTTTTACTATGTTTTATATCAAATTCTTTTTGTCTTTACAGTATTTGGATATTTTTATCACACCACCAACTTTATTTGCTATTCAAGAATCTTCCTTTTGATTTATCTAAAATCTCTTTTGTTATCTTTTTAATAGAGCTAGTTAATCTACTCAAAAGAGTATTTGTATTTATTCCATCCTTTATAGTACAATTCCCATCTTTGATCATTTTATCTTTTAATTTTATTATATTTTTTCTCTTTAAGTTCCACCACCTAGTTCTCTTACATTGATTTATTTTATCCATTTTCTTTGATTTTTTAGCACATAAATCTAACACTACGACTCTATATTGTGTAGTTAAACTTTCACCCATAACTTTACAATCCTTGCATGATAAATGACAAACCCTCGTAGTTTAAAAAAAAAATTATTTGACTCATATTTTGTTTACTTTTAAAAGTTATTAAGTGTTCTTCTCATTTCTTAAAATAAGTATTTATTATACTAAAATTATATGACATAGTGAAGTTTAAGATCATCTCCCCCAAACTCATTTTTGTTTTCATATCCATATCCTCTATGTATCATCTTATAACTTTTATTATCCCTTCCAACGTGTCTATTTAGATATTCTTCTATAAATATTTTCTCAATCCTTGATATGTCTTGTATAATACCTATCCATATCTTCCCAAAATTGTCTTTTAAGACTTTTTGTTAAGCCTATTTGAGGAGCATAAACACTAATGATATTTATTATCTTTTGGCTTAATACCATCTTGATTTTTATAATAACGACATATTTTAAGTTTTTGTTTACAATAATTCCTACTTCATTTTTATGTTTTTATTTTCCCCTATACCAAATTTTAAATTTTGATTTATCAATTTTTTTAATTTTCTCCCTCACCCACTTAGTTTCTTAAAGGCAAATTATATTAATTCTTTTTCTAATCCTTATGTCCACAATTTTCATGTTTTTACCCGTAAGTGTCCCTATATTCAAAGTTGTTAATCTTTTCATAGTTTATTGAACTAATTTCTTTACTTGCCCATGTCCAGAATGATACAGGAACCCTCACATATTTGACACCGTACCCAGACGCTGACACGGCATGTCGTTTCGGGACAATGACCTAACCTACCCTCGCCCACTTTTCGCTACACTCAGGTGGTACAAGTGCAACATATCGCTTGTAGAGGATGTCCCAACAAATATTCGGTAAGGATTCGTATCATAATGATCTAACAAATTTTACGCTTGCTGTCAGCTACCTAACGCAATCCTTCTATTTTACACGGGCTTAAGCCCTACCGTGTGTGAAAAAATTAGGACATTAAGTGCATCATAGGTGAAACTCTCTCTGAAAATTGTCTAATAATGGTAATTAAATGTCGTGCACATGGATCAGTTAATGATTGGAGCACATCGCTTGTTGAATCACTATAATTTCTTCAAATTTTGCAATTTAAATATTAATTATAATAATAAAATTACAATTCATATGAATATAATTTTTTTTACACAATGTTTATCTACATTATCTCGCACAAAATAAAACTCATTAATCATGTTCATATATTTGTAAATGGTAGCATGCAAAATTATAATAATTCACTTGTAGAAGAGGATGCATAAGATCTCTTGCATACTTGCATTTGCAAAATAGTTGATATGCCTATAACTAGATAATGATAATAATAGAACAGGTACAATTTTATTTTATTTATATATATATATATTTATTTGTAGAAAGAAAAATTGATCGATATGTTTTTTTCATGTATTTACATAAATCAAAATCCAAGTTCTCTTTAAATGTAGGATTAGAATTTTTAGTTAGGAAGTAAATGCGCATAAATCTTATTATTAAATTTTTTACATTGTTATACTGATTTTCTATCTCCATATCATGCAATATAATGATTGATGTGTCGGGAATTAGATAAATTTTGATGAATTTTTTTAATTGTTATGATTTTTTAAAATAGATGCCACAAACTCGTGAGTAATATAGCTTCCCGATTTTTATTTTAACAATTCATCATTGTTATTTATTTAATAATAAAGTTCAAGAATTCTTTCCACACAAAATATGGATTTCTATTTTTTGTATGACTCACATTAATATTAGCTTGAGGCATCAACACAATGCGCTCTAATTGTTTGTCATCCATTTTGTTGTTTAGTTTATTTCTTTTTTATTTTACTATTTGGCACTATTTTAAAATTGTTTTTGAAAGTATTTTAAAACAAAAAAAATATATTACAAATTTAGTTTAAATAAGATGAAACAATCACATACTAGCAATTACTTTAAAATCAAATAGTAATTTATACACAAGTTATAAAAAATTATTAAAAATTAAAAATCTAAATAAAACTAAATTATAAAAATAGTTAATTGATTTTGCAATTCAATTTATTTCAATTTTATATAATTTGATTTATCTATTTTCCTATACCCACGTCAATTTTTAGTGCCACCAACCAAGCCCAGTAACGAATGAACCCGGTAGAAGGCCTCTAACCGAAAAGGCCCAAGGTGAGAACAGGTCCACCCTGGAGAAGCCCAAGCCCAAGAGATTGTGTGGTGACTTGGCTCGCCCCCTGCGTAACTAACGGCCCAGCTCTGAGTCAGTGCTGCGATTCCGCACTCATCACAGTTCCATGATTTCCATCTTCTGAATCTGTTCCCTGTTATTCATTTGAAAGGCTTAGGGCTTGTTTGGAGAGAGAGAGAGAGAGAGAGAGAGAGATGGGAGGAGGAGGGCATGGACATAGCACGACGTATAAGGGTGTCACTCTGCATCATCCCAAGAGGTGGCATGTCGTAACCGGAAAAGGCCTGTGCGCCGTCATGTGGTACTCTCTCTCCCTCTTCTCCATTTTATTTAAAAATTTATTTTGCATTAAACCTGGCGACGCTATTGTCAGATTCATCACACATCTATTGTTCAATTTTCAAAATCGATTTCCAGACAATATGCCGAATGATTCCGGCTTTAGTTGTTGAATTGAATCTTGCTTGGTTTTTTTGTATCGGACTTGCTTGCCGGCCTTCATAATATATCTTAATTTTTGTCGCTGTGGCTGCTGAGTTCATTGAATTTTCTTTTGGGGTCCCCCCCCCCCCCAATTTTTTTTTTTTAGGTTTTAAAGAAGAAAATGTTAGTGTGTTGGACAGTATCTTCAAAGGACACGCGAATATTAAATTTAGTATGTTGCGCTTGAGAACATGAATGTGGGACCGTGACTATGAAAAATTCAGATATATTCTGTGTAAATTTGTCTTACAAATTCCCACAATTTCGAATTTGCAGCCCAAAACTTGTATCCCGTTACCCTAGTGGTCTGCTTGGAGCTTGGAAAATATTGGGGAAAGGCAAGAAAAATAAAAAATGATTTTATTTTTTTACGTTTGGTTATCAAGAAAAATGAGAAAAAAAAAAAAAAAAAAGCAAAATCAATGAACAAAATTTAAAATTTACGTATCTTTCTTAATTTTTGAATCATATTAGAACAATTATTCGTTTTAAATGAGATTTGATATAGGGAGAAAATGTAGTGGAAAATGTCTTTTTTTTATTTCTCTTTACTTTATTTTCCTTTCCCCAAGTAAAATCCTTGATCCAAATTGGACCTAGGTGTGTGGCAAATACTGATGGTTATTTAAAAAACTCGGGGAAAATTTCCAGTTTTCTGGAAAATTTGAAAAAGTTTTCCATGTAAATGGAGGAACAGAATTGTGCTCAAGGGCGTTTTTTTTTTTTTCATTTGAAGATTCTTTGGGTAGCTAGCCATTGTCAGCCATTATTGCTGTATATTTGGTGTTGATGGCTTCTCTGTTGTATAATTGTTCAATGTTTCACAACTGCTTACAAATCATGAGCGTGCCTTTCCCTTTTCAACACATGAAACTGCGAAAGTGAAAGAAAGTGCTTTTAGATAAATAATGTAAAAGTTATGCTTTTTGAGAAGTTAAAAAAATATAAAAATTTAAAAGCCGCATTGAGGAGAAAAAAATCCTCAAAAGAAAAAGGCAAGGGAAAAAAAAAAGAAGGTACTAGAGCATAGAAAAGAGGATCAAATTAGCCCAATGTGGCAATTGGACTATAGCAATGATCGTCAAGTGGCAGCTCAAGTTAAAGCCATGAAACAAGTAGGTGGCAAATTCAAATTAGAATTGGCACAATTCGCAGAGTTAGAAGCGTTTGCACAATTCGCTTATGATCTCGATAAAGCTACTCTGAATCAATTGGCAAGAGGTCAGTGATTGCGAGAATTGCTCAAACAGTAGCAGTCAGATCCTCTCGCAGTTCATTGAGGCAATGCTAGGCCCAAGTAAAAGGAGGTGATCTAGCTCTGTAGGTAACCATGTTGAGTTACCTCGGTTAACTTGTTTAGGTTGGCTAAGTTTGACTCAATATTTTCGCTTTATTTTATTTATCATTTAGAATTTTTATATTAAATCTCTAAAAGTGTGTAAATTTGTTTAGAAAAAATATATGGAAAAAATATA
This sequence comes from Malania oleifera, assembly GCF_029873635.1. Lineage (NCBI taxonomy): Eukaryota > Viridiplantae > Streptophyta > Magnoliopsida > Santalales > Ximeniaceae > Malania > Malania oleifera. Next base: position 106,501,082 of record NC_080424.1, read on the forward strand.
AAATGGAACAAGTTAAAATAAGAATTGAGATATTGTTTGTTTGACTAATTATGATAAAATCAAAATGTGTTTTTTGGGATAAAAATTTGTTATTTCTTTTAGTTCTTCCCTAATTATAAAAGTTTTTTTTATTAACATGAGAGTCTTTTCAAGGACATACCAGATTTTCAATCTAAGATTTTAGTATTTGCTTTATTTTTCATTCTTATTAAAGTAAATCTTCATCAATAAAAAAAAGAAAATAATTGAGGAGCAAAATAGAAGATTTTTGGGTAGTTTTAGGATTATTATTTTTACTATTTTTTTTTTTAATTTTTACAAAATAAAAAATATTTTTAAAAATATTTTATTTCTTAGTTTCATTTTTTAAATATAAAATTATTCTAAAGAATCTAAAAAATTCCAAAAAATGTAAAATTGTCATAAATCCAAAAAAAAACAATTGTTTTTTTATTTTTTTAAGAAGATTGAGTTTCTAGAATCTTTTTGGTAGATATTTACTTATTGCTCTTAAAAAATTTAAATAAAATTATAGAATTCAAAAGTGTTAAAAAAAAGAAAAAGAAATTGTGAAATGCTAAAAATGATGAATTTGTTTCTTAGAGGATTCATGATAGAATTATAGTTTGTGTAGTGTGTTCTAATATTTTTTCTTTTCGTTTAAAAAACTTAGTATCCTTGAGTTTTGTTTGCATAGATAGGTTTAATTATATTGTCTTTGTTAAGACTCGTCTTGGAAAAACCATAATTGGAAGCAAGCTGCTGATGGAGACCTGAAAAGGGCGCACTAGCACTCTCTTAAGGACTCCCAAAGGTGAGACAACCCGTAGATAGCCAATCAGATTACCATGACAGGCTATAAGAGGATTCAACTAAAAGGAAGGTTAAATTTTTTTAAGAAAAAAACTCAAAGACTATTTATCTAATTGGTTATCATACGTGGCTAAGTAGATACTATTTGTGGAATAGGTGTGTTTGGGGGCACTGGCACAAGCTGTTAGTGTGGTGAGTAAGTTTCTTTCAATTCCGGGTAGACAACATTAGGATGCAGTCAAGTGGATTTTTAGATACTTGTGGGGTACTTCACACTATGACATCATGTTCGGCAGGCAACAGAGTGATTCTTCAGTTGTGGGATATGTGGATGCAGATTATGCAGGGGACTTGGATGACAGTAGGTTTACAACAGGGTATGTGTTCATCCTTTTGGGAAGGCCTATTTGTTGGAGGTCCATGGTATAGTCTCTAGTAGCATTATCAACAACTGAGTTGGAGTATATGGCACTCGCCGAAGCTGCCAAGGAAGCATTGTGGCTTACAGGTTTAGTCAAGGAGCTGGGTATTTAGTAAGGTAGAGTTCAGCTGCGTTGTGACAGTCAGAGTGCTATTTATTTGGTGAAGAACCAAGTGTATCATGCGAAGACCAAGCACATAGATGTGAGGTTTCATAGGATTCGGGAGTTGGTTTCTTCTGGTGAACTATTTCTTGAGAAAGTTCACATTCTGAGAATGCAACAGACTTTTTGACAAAGCTTGTTACCACGGATAAGTTCCAGCATTGCTTGGAATTGCTTAATGTCTTCAATTGCTAGACGAGAGGCAGTCCCAACCTATTGTCTTAGGTGTAGCTGTGGGTTATGTGTTTGGTTTTCTTCTAAGGGGTGTATATTTGTCAAGGTGGAGATTGTAGTAATATGTGACTCATATGTTGAGTGGAATGTATAAAGAAAACATGGTGAAAAAACATAGAAGCTGACTTGCAAGAAGAAATCGGCGATGGTTTTTCTAAAACCCTCGACGGTTTTGTTTAGGGTAAGAGGAATTAGTCGACGATTTTGCGGAGTTATTTCGACGGTTTGGCTCAATTGCTCAACGCTGTTTTTTGAATTTTGAATTAGGAAGTTGAATAGGTTGGGTTTTGGGGGGAAAACCTTCGGGAGGGTTATATTTATATATACAATGTTGTATGTTGCAACTCAAGGTCTTTTGACACAAGAGAGTGAAAATTCACAGCTGTTTGCTCCCGTGGATGTAGGCATTGCCGAACCACGTAATTCTTCATGTCATTATTTTATTGCTTTCATATAATTTGCGTGATTGTGTTTTCTGTATATTTCATTGTTGATTGCTGCATTGTGTATTTGGTTTTCTACTGCGCATTAATTTGCACAACACATCCTCTTCAATTTCTCCTTCAACTTGCATAATGATGTAGGACGGGAAAGGGTTTGCCTATGTCCTACGGTTCAACCCTCACAAGCACATACATTCGAAACACTTTAAATTAAGAATTCAATTATTCGAACATAAACACAATAAATCATGCTATATTTCACATGTTTAAGGATTTTGAAAAGGTGTATGATGCTGTTTAGAGATAAGTCCCAAGAGTTTTTTCACAAAGGAATCAAGTTATGTGCAACAAAGATGTTATTTCAATATTTCAAGAAATAAGTTCTGTGTTTAGCATAACAGTATTCCACAATTGTTTTAGACTAACAAGCAATAATATTGAAAGTCTAAGGATTCAGTTATGCTATTCAAGTTTTGGAATTCTGAATTTCAGGCAGAGGGTTTATCAAATATGAAAGTGCAGAATTTGAAACTAAGGTTTAGTAATAGCAGGGGCTGTAAGATACAACAAGGGTTCAAAGAGAAACTGAAGTTACTAGGAAATTCTATGGATGCTTGACGTTGTTCAACACAAGTCTTAGACCATGCTAGAAATTTCCTTGGAACAAGCTTTGAAACACCGAGACGAACGCAGCAATGTAATTGTGGGGAAGTGGCCGTGTGGATGCGTTGGAGGATAGTTAGAACTTGTCTGAAGTTCGTCGTGCACTCTTTGAAATATGGATATGTATGCAGCAAATGAAATGATGGATTGGTGGCCTTGGGGTGTAAGTTGGTGATGGCCGTGTGGGTGATGGAGGGAAGTCGTGAAGGTGGGATAGGTATGAAGTTGCTGGATAGAATAGTGGTCTCTCACCACCCGATCTCTGAAGAGAACGATGTAGCCTCTCACTACACAATCACAAGGATTGGACAAAGCTAAATAAGCTTCAACAAAGACAATGTCTTTTAATTTAATATCAATACCATCTCTCTCTGTACATAGTTCTTATAATGAAGGGGTATATATATAGCTAGCATGGGGGGACAAAGCATTAATAAGCTTAGCTAGCATTGGGGGACAGAAATTAAACAACTAACAATTCCCACACAAGCATGGGAGACACAAATAATAAAGACACCAACTTGCTAGACACATTAATTACTCGTACAAGTTACTAACAAAATAATTGCTCCAACTTTGTAGACACAATAAATACTAAGTACAACTTACTAACACTCCAACTCACTAGGCATACTCACTCAATTTCCTAACATGCATATGCAAGCAAGTTGTCTTGCATGTTTACAAATTAAATACAAACAAAAGTCAAAGGGAGGCCCAATTCTTCTGGGCCCAATGGAGCCGTGTGGGGCCCACAAGACCGTGTGAGGCCCAAATGGGTCTTGAACTCGGACTTGCTTCGGCATCTCTACTCGGGTTTTTCTCACACTGAAAAGTCTTCAAAACAAGTCTTTAAATAATCCATTCAAAATCTACAAACAATTATGAACCGATGTGGACATTGGGAGGTCGTCCACGTGTCATCATGTCGGCAAAGGAAATGTGGACATCGAGAGGCCGTCCACGTGTCACAACATTTGAAAATGACATAGGTAGGGCATGCTCATCCCCATCACATAATAGATTCAAGGTATCAAAATTTACAACTGCTATTTATTTCTACATCAACAAGCTTGACTTTGTCTCCAATATTCCTCCTACTATTATTAAAATTACATTTTTATTTCTACTTATCCTAAAACCTTTAGATTCCAAAGTTTCTCTTCATAATTCTAACTTAGTCCCTACTCCACCCCTAGTTTCATCGATCAATACAATATCATCAGCAAACAACATACACCTTGGAACCTCATTTTGGATACTCCCAATCAATTGATCAATCACTAAAGCGAAAGATAAGGGCTCAAGGCAGATCCTTGATGTACACCTATTATGATTGGAAATTCTCTAGTCTCTCCACCTATAGTCCTTACATTAGTCATTACTCCATCGTACATATCCTTAATGACGTCAGTATACCTACTACATACACTTTTTTTTTTTCCTTCTAAAATCCACCATAGAACTCCCCTAGGGTACCTATCATAAGCTTTCTCTAAATCAATAAATACCACATGCAAGTCCCTCGTCTTTTTCCCTAAACTTTTCCATTAATCTTCTTAAAATATATATAGCTTCTGTGGTAAATTTCCAGGCATAAAACCAAATTGGTTTTTTGAGACCTTCGTTTCTAGTCTTAACATTTGTTCAACTGCCTTTTCCCACAATTTCCTTGTATGACTCATAAGTTTAATTCCACGATAGTTATTTAAATTTTGAATATCTCCTTTATTTTTGTACATAGGTGTTAAAGTGTTTTTCCTCCATTTTCATCTAGCATTTTCTTATTTTTTTTTAATAATTGTGTTAAATAAATTAGTTAACCATACAATTCCATTATCACCTAAGCATTTTCAAAACTTCAATTGGGATGTTATCAGATCCTATAAATTTCTAGTTTTTCATCTTTTTTAGTGTAAACTTAATTTCGTTAACTCTAATATTGCGAATAAATTTCATATTTTTAGTCTTTTCCTCATTTGTCAATTCTAAGTTTAAGCCTTCTATTTGGTTTTCATTACATAGCTTATTAAAGTAACTTCGCCATCTTTCTTTTATGTATTCTTCCTTAACCAAGACAATATCATCCTCACTTTTTATATAATTTACATTACCTAAGTCCTTACTTTTTCTTTCTCTCGCTCTAGCAAGTTTAAATATATCTCTTTCCCCTTATTTTGTATCTAATCTATCATAAAAATTATTAAATAATCTATGTCTAGCTTCACTAACAGCCTTTTTTGCATCTTTTCTCGCCTCTTTATGTTTTTCAAAGCTATCCATATTTCTATATTTTTGCCATGTTTTATGCAATTTTTTTTTTCTTTACGGTTTTTTGAACATCTTGATTCCACTACCAACTTTTTTTTCTATTCAAGAATCTTTCTCTTGACTCACCGAAAATCTCTTTTGCTATTTTTTAATAGAGATTTGAAGGAGTATTTGTGTCTGCACCATCCTCTATAGTCAAATCACCATCTTTAATCATTTTATCTTTAAATTTTATTTTGTTTTCTCCCTTTAGGTTCCACCATCTAGTTTTCTTACATTGATTTATTTTATCATTTCCCTTCTATTTTTTAATACATATAATTTAACACTAAAATTCTATGTTGTGTGGTTAAGCTTTCACTTGGGATAACTTTACAATCCTTACATGATAAATGATCTACCCTCCTAGTTAAGAAATAATCTATTTGACTTTTATTTTGTCCACTTTTAAAGGTTATTAAGTGTTCTTCTCTCTTCTTAAAGCAATTATTCATTGTAATAAAATCATATGTCATAGCAAAGTCTAAGATCATCTCTCCATGCTCATTTTTGTCTCCATTCATATCCTCCATGTATCCTCTCATAACCTTTATTATTCCTTCCAATGTATCCATTTAGATATGCTCCTATGAATATTTTCTCAGTACTTGATATGCCTTGGATAATACTATTTATATCATTCCAAAGCTGTCTCTTAAGATTTTCTGATAAGCCCACTTGAGGAGCATAAGCACTAATGATATTTATTATCTCTTGGCCTAAGACCATCTTGATTTTTATAATTCCATCCCCTACTCTTGGCTTAAGTTTTACCCCTCCGAAAACCTGAAAATGATATAACCAAAAAATCCTCCATTGACTCCGAACACACCTAACTCTCTCCAAATAAGCCAAAAAGATTATTCCACACCCTCTGTGAAAAGGTGCAATGATGGAACAAGTGCAAATTAATTCTATTCATAATAAAAAACCAAACAAAAGTCTTAATCTTTGTGATCGAGGGGACTTTAGCTTTACAGATAAAACTATGAAGCAGGAAGCACAAGTTTTTATTAGTTAAATGCTAAAAAAAAATACTTACTAGAATATTCCCAAGAAGAATCAAGGATCCACGAACAGCAGTCCCTCCTTTTGGAAAAAGGTGACCCTCCAACAAACTTAATAAGGAGGCGTGCTCCAACACCTCTCTATCATTAAGAGCACTACGAAAATGGAAATCCCTAGAGAATCCAAACCCATTTGAAATATAGAATGGAGAGATAGATTCATGGTGCAAAGAGGACAATTATATGAACGGGTAAAATATGTGCAAAGCAAAGAACCCTCCACCCAAACGTCTTCCCAAAACCTTGTGACCCATTTCCTAAAATACATTTGTTTAAGGAATAAAAGGAGGATATAACTGTGAAATAACCTTTGAAGGACTTCCAAAAGAGCATCGTAACCCCAACTTAGCGTCCCACCTTTATTGACAAGCCAAATTTACTTTTAATAACTTTGTGCCAAAGGGAAGACTCTTTTGAGGGACACAACCATGTATCCATTAAACTATGTTCTTAGACTCCAATTTACTGAGACCCAAACACCCATCATTCTTAGACCCACAAACAACAACCCTACTAACCAAAAGATCCTTTTTCTCCTCCATTCCCTGACCGGAAAAAATCTCTCATGATTTTCTCCATGTTATTAGCTACCCTAACAGGAATTTGAAAGACAAGAAATAAAGAGGAATATTGGCAAGGCAAGCTTGAATGAGAGTAATATGCTCGTCTAGAGAAAATTATTTTGTTAAATAATTAGTTAACCAGATTATTCTATTATCACCTAAGCATTTCTAAGCTTCAATTGGGATGTCATTTGTTGTATAGTTTCTCCATTTTTTATCTTATTTAATATATACTTAACTTCATTTATTCTAATTTTGTGGATAAAACTCAAATTTTTAGCCTTTTTGTCATTTGTCAATTCGAAGCTAAGTCATCTACTTGGTTTTCATTGGATAGTATGTTAAAATAAGTTGCCATGTTTTTTAAAATATATTTTTCTTTAACTAGCACACTATCATTTTTAGTTTTTTATACATTTGATATCACCCAAGTTTCTGCTCTCCTTTCTTAGTTTCTCGAGTCTAGTATATAAATTATTATATGTTCTAAGTTTAGTTTCATTAATAATTTTTCTTGCATCTTTTCCTCCTATTTATACTTCTTGAAGTATTTTGTATTTCTATGTTGTTGCCATGTCTTAAATCACATTTTTTTTTGTCTCAAGTGCTTTTTGGATGTCTTGATATCAGCACTAACCCTCTTTACTAGTTATTCTTCTTCATTTTTTTTTTATACATTTGATATCACCCAAGTCTCTGCTCTTCTTTCTCAGTTTTTCTAGTCTAGTATATAAATTATAATACGCTCTAAGCTTAGCTTCATTAATTTTCTTGCATCTTTTCTTCCTCTTTATACTTGAAGTTTTTCACATTTCTACGTTGTTGCTATGTCTTAAACCGCATTTTTTTTTGTCCTGACTGCTTTTTAGATGTCTTGATCTTGCCAGTAACTCTCTTTACTAGTTATTTATCTTTGTCTAGATCCACCTAAAAATCCTTTTTTCTATCCCTTTAATAGAACTAGCTGTCCTATTTCAAAGAGTGTCTTTGTCTACATTATCTCCTATTATCCAATATTTAAATTTTATTGTATTCTCTCCCTTTAGGTCCCCCACTGAATTCTCTTACATTGTTTTCACTACCTAATTTTCTTACATTGGTCTATGATACCCTTTCTTCCATTACTCAATGGATGAGTAATACTAGTACTTTTGGCTGTGTAGTTGAACTTTCACATGGATAACTTTATCCTTACATGATATAAATACAATGAAATGGTTTACCCTCATTAAGAAAATATCTATTAGACTTTTAATTTGTCCACTCTTGCGGTTATTAATTGTTCTTCTCTTCTTAAAGCTTGTATTCTTTGTTATAACATCATATGACATAGCACACTCTCAGATCATACGTATCACCAGGAAGTTATAGCTAAAGAAGAAGAAGAGTTTTCAGATATTGTGCTGTAGGTATCAGAGAGCTTAGGTGGGTCTTTCCCGAGTCAAAAGGGGAGAAAATGCTCTATTTACGAACTTGCTGTAGTCAAAGTAAAAAGAAAAAAAAAAGTCACATTACTGACTCGTTGAAGACTATTGAAAATTTGATATTTCAGGTTTTGGGTGCTGTACAGGGCTAAGCAAGATGGTCCTGTAGTATTGGTAAGCTTTAATTCTAGTTCTAACTTCATCGTAACTAAAATCTTCTTTTTAAATTTACTTCTCCTTGTGTAGTGACATTTGCTTGCAATTAGGGTTGGCGACATCCTTGGGAGGGCCATGAAGATCATTCCCATTGAAATGGACTTGAAAAAAATGAGGTAATTTCTTTCCGATTGCTTCCAAATGGATAGATACTTATAACCATCACATCTTCTATCCCGGTAAAATTGTGTTTTAAAAAAGAAAGTTAATTGAATACTGAGTTATAAGGACGCAACTACTGATTTATTTTGCCTTTTGACACTTGAAAACATGTATTGATATTTTGAATCCGATCTGAAGGTAGACTTAAGTGTATATATATATTTTTGGGTGTGTGTGTTGGGGGGGGGGGGGGTTGTGAATCAGCTTTGTTAAAGCTTGATGTACATTGTTGGTCCACAACCTAACAGCTTGAGCTTTTAGGTAAAGTGGTAATCTGACATGGTATCAGAGTGTTCTCCTTTCCCCAGACATGTTATTTTGGGATTTATGCGTGATATTTTGATCTGCAATGAGATACCTTGATTGTTGATTGGATATTTTGCGAGCAAGGGTGGTAAGTTGAATTGAAAGGCTGGAAATTTGTTTGCCAACATCAAGAATCAGATCAAATTGCTGCTATTTGCAAGTTGTTTATGAGGGTTTGTTTTACTTGAAGATTGTTCTTAAGAAATTGGGAGTGAAACTTGCGGTTTGCATGAATTATTGAGGATCGTTAGCAAATTGTTTAAGAATCTTTGGTGATATATAATTGCATGATGGTGATCATGTTGAATTGTCTATAAAGGTGGAATTGTTATCCGATAGGGTACAAAACATGGAAAATGCCTTGGAGACTATTTACCAATGCTTTGAATAGGCTAATGACTGAAGTTGCGGCCTTGGGTAAATGGCCCATGGATTTTCCTAACAAACAAGATTGTGGAATAGCTGCTGTCCCTTGTACTTTTGAGTTGTGTGAAGGCCGAAATAATCATTTGAGTAAGGGCATTAAACTAGAAGTCCCAGGTTTTTATGGTGATGGTTCTCCTGATGAATATGATGGTTGGGTGTATTCTTTGGAGTATTATTTCTGATGGTATGATATGAATGAGGCTAGAAAGTTGTACTTGGATGAATCAAAATTGAAAGGAACTGCTTGAATTTGTTAGATTAAACAATAGGAGATCTGTAGAAGGAGATTTAGTGAGATTACAACATGGGATGAGATAAGCGAGCCATGTAGGAGCAATTTGCGCTTCCCATTATTAGCATCATGTTCATCTCCAACTTTTTGATTTGAAGCAAGAATAAAAAACAGTGACATAATACACTAGTAGATTCCATCATTTGGCTTCTCATGCCGACATTGAATGGAAAGAGGATGTGATGATAGCTTTGTATAGGAAAGGGTTGGAGCCAGCTGTTGCCTCCAAACTTGCTACCTGCCGTCTCATTACAGCCAGGGATGCAGTATAGGTTGCCACTCAGATTGAGGAGGATATGCAACATAATCCTCCTAAAGCAACATCAGCCCTAGTTAGGAAATGTACTAGTGAGTTATATGAGAGAAGATAATTGACCAATTAGGTAAAGGAGTTTAGACTAGTACCCCTTGGAAGACTCTTGAGCATTCTGGAACTACTTCTAAGAGCCAATCATCTCTTAAATGCTTTAAATCAAGGTTTTGGACATTGAGCTGCACAATGTCCTAACCAAGTCATGGCTGTTGCAGAAAAAGAAGAAGAAGAAGAAGATGATGATGGCACTCAAGTAGTTGAAGCTGAAACATAGATCTTGAGTGACTTGGATGATGATGGCCATGTGAAAATCTGTTTAGTGCTTCAACATATGCTCTCTTTTCACAAGGTTGAAGAAAAAGAAAAAATCCATCCATGGTTATTTGATAGGAAGGTGCAGCATGATGGATATGAGAAAATTTTTATTCCCTCTCCATTGATAGCAAAAGTATAAGTTGATGCCATCTTGAGCTTTCTCACTTACCAAGTTGAAGCGTTCTGCTGATTTCTTTCTTGTGAAAATGAGATGATTCTATTCATGGTGATGGATTCCTTGGTACTTTCCCCAACTGGACGGATTTGAGTTCTTTTTGGAAAGAGGGAATTGATGTAGGACGAGAAGCAGGTATTTGAATGGATCATTTTGACCCAATTTGGAAGCCTATGTCAAAGAATAGGGTTAATGGTTTATTGTGTCCTAAACCCAAATGTGCTTTGTTAGTTGTTTAATTATGTGTGTTTAGTTTGCTTGTATTAGGATTATGTATGTTGGGGGCTTGTTTGTAGTATTCGCGCTTTCTATGGATATGTTTGTAATGTAATGTAGTTTTAGGGCTATATATGTAATTTCATGCTTTTAGAGGCTTTCTTGTAAATAGTGTGCGAAAGTCTTGTTGTAGGCAGTTGTTGAATTTGAATTGATTTTAACATGAGTGCGCCCCCTCCTGTCTCCTATCCTTCTCCTCCTTCTTTTCAACTTCTTCTACTTATAATTTCTCCCATGGCTGCAGGGATGCTGCCCCTGCCTCACGATGCCTTCTCTCCTTTGCCTTCTTCTGTTGGTCCATCCAGTGGCGAAGCCCTTGAGCCTCTTTTTGGATTCTATGCCTTCATTTTGACATCTGTTGCCTTTGATGTCTGTCTTGGTCAAAATCAGCAAAGGGAGGAGGGGTCTCTGCTGCCTAGGAGTCAAGTGGACAATCTGGCTTTAATCCCTATTGGGGAACCTGATCCTCTGTTTGATGCTCCTGGCCTCTCTTTTCCCTTGGAAGATCTGAATAATTTGGATTTGGCATTCCCACCTTCTACTAGAAGGTTTTGGACTGTGTTCTTGGTAAAATGAATTTTTTCTGAGCAAGGCGATTGGGGTTATCCTTTGAAGGCTTTGAGGAAGGAGCTTTGTTTCTATTTTGAGGAAATTGGAAAAAAAGAGAAGGGATGAAGGGTTGGTTGGTGAGAAGAAACATCAGGGCAGCAGCTGCAAGAAAAGAAAGAATAAGGAGCTGAAAATATTGGAATTTTCCATTTACTGTGTTAATGCAACAGGGATTCAGACATGGGTGTTGCTAGCAAGGTTGTTAGAATCAGGGTTCTAAGTGGGATTGTTGGAGGGGTCTGCAGGATCGAATCGTAGAATGGGATGGAGAATTGTAAGATTCTACTTTTAATGTAAAATAAATATTAAAATATTATGTGTGGAACTTTATGACAAGTCTTAAGACTAAACACTTGATTAGTAACTTAATAATCATAAGAAATTAAAAAAACAATAAAAAGTTAAAACAATAAAAAAGAAGAAAAAGAAGAAGAGCAAGAAAAGGAGGAGAAAGAGAGTGCTCACTGTTGAGTCTTTTCAAGAAGCAGATCTGCTTCATAGCATACCTCTGCAGCCCTGCTGGGCCTGCTGCTTGGCTCTTTTCTTGGCTGCTGCTGACCAAACAACAAGAACTCTGTTGAAGAGGACTGACGCGTTCTTGTCTAACACTAAAGAAGGAGGACTGAGTTCCTGTAAACACCAAGAAGTCAAGAACTCAAGTTGTCTAACGCCAAAGAACTACTGATCAAACAGTAAGACTGCTAGCTGCTGCTGATCGAACACCAGTCACCAGACGGAGGGTTCTCTGGTTGTCGTACAGGAGAGAGAAATTCAGGTGCTGGGTTGCTGACCTTCAATAAGTATGAGTTGTCGAACTCCAGGGAAGTCAGGTGCAGATTCTGTTGAATCTGTTCATCGATGGGAGGCTGGGATATATTTTGCTCCATTCTTTGAAGACTTTGGACCAAACATGAACCTTTTGGAGCCTTTGGGCCAAAAAAACATGTATTGGGCCGTATTATTGAAGCCCAAAAAAGGAAAAAAAAAAAAAACCCAATCCAGGTCTCAAAGTAGGATCTGTTCAATTCTACTTGATTGTGATTTTTGTTGCGACTTCGATCGTTTTGCTGAATCTGGACCGTAGAAGCATACAATTCTATAATCCAGATCGCGATTTTAATAACCATGGTTGCTAGTAACAGTGGGACTATTGTGAACTTATGTTGAGGAAAATAATCTCTTGGAACGTGAGGGGGCTAAATGACAAGGCCAAAAGAGCAGTTATTATATCCTTTCACAATGATTGGAGAGGGGATGTCATCTGCTTTCAGGAAACGAACGTTGAAACTCTAAATCGCTGATTGGTAAATAGCTTATGGGGTGCAAAAATCTGTAGTTGAGTTGCTTTAAAAGCTGCAAGCACAGCTAGAGGGATTCTCATCACATGGAACAATTTGGTAGTGGAATTACTAGATCACTCCATTAATTCCTTCTTGGTGTCTCGTCTATTCAAGAACTTTGATGACAACTTCTTGTCAACTTACACCGGGTCTATGGTCTTGGAGAAGGCCCTTCTAGGCATCTCTTTTGGAACAGGTGTGTGGAAACTGGAAATAAATGGATGCTCCCTGGATTGTTTGGGAGGGGGGTGGTTTCAACATTGTCTTGTATGCTCATGAAAGGAGTGGGAGACCCTTGGACTCTTCTAGTATTCAGGAGTTTCATGACTTCGTGAGTGATTCACCGGGAATGCTCAACTTGTTGGACTGTTTCAAACATTCCTCTGATCAGTAATATTTTTGACTGGGAGATTGATACTCATATTAATTTTTACAAGAGTCTTTACAATGTTTAGAGCTAAAACTTCCCCAACAAACCCATATATCCCTGAACAAGGAACTTTCACTATTAAATCTTATTACAGCCACCTTAGCTGCCTTATGGAACACATCAGTTTTCCTTGGAAGCCCATTTTGGAAAACAACGCCCCTTTAGTTGTTGCTTTTTTCACTTGGGAGACATCTTTGGGAAAGATCCTCACTTTTGACTACCTCCAAAGAAAGGGCTTCTATATTGTGATGGGTGTTTCTTGTGCCTTGAGGAAGTGGAATTTGTGGATCACATTCTCCTTCATTGCCCCTGGACTAGGAATCTTTGGAGCTCGGTCACTTCCATGGTTAATCATAATTGAGTCACTGTAGCTTTTATTAAAGGTGAGATTTGGGCTTGGAAAGGGATCTGCTCCAACAAGTTCAAAAGGAGAGTTCTTTCCCTTATTCCTCTTTCTGTTTTTGGGCGGTTTGGTAAGAAAGAAGCAAAAGGGCTTTTGATAGTACGACCTCCGCTCTGCAGGCTGTCAAGGATTATTGGATTTCTATGATCTCTACTTGGCATTGTGGGATATTTGAGAGGAACTTCTCTATAATTTTAGATTTTCTTGATGTACTTCACTATAAATATATTATCAATATTGTTAAATGTGACACATCTTCAAGGATTACTGTACTTCACTTTTGACAACCTCCAAAGAAAGGGCTTCTATATTGTGATGGGTGTTTCTTGCGCCTTGAGGAAGTGGAATTTGTGGATCACATTCTCCTTCATTGTCCCTAGACTAGGAATCTTCGGAGCTCGGTCACTTCCATGGTCAATCAGAATTGAGTCACTGTAGCTTTGATTAAAGGTGAGATTTTGGCTTGGAAAGGGATCTGCTCCAACAAGTTCAAAAGGAGAGTTCTTTCCCTTATTCCTCTTTCTGTTTTTGGGCGGTTTGGTAAGAAAGAAACAAAAGGGCTTTTGATGGGACGACCTCCACTCTGCAAGCTGTCAAGGATTATTGGATTTCTATGATCTCTACTTGGCATTGTGGGATATTTGAGAGGGACTTCTTTATAATTTTGGATTTTCTTGATGTACTTCACTATTTATATATTATCAATATTGTTAAATGTGACACATCTTCTTCATGCTTAATAAATATAAAGTAGTCAAGAATTGTGGCTAATGGGTAGGTGCAAGTCGGTTATAAGCATGGGCGGCTAACTACCAATTGCAGTAGCCAAATAGAACAAGACAGCAAGTCAAAAGAAGGCAACAATGTTTTTTCAAAGTTTTGTTGCCGCACACCTTGATTGTCTGCTTTCCATTTAGATGGTGAAGTTTTTTTATAAAGCCATGTGATGTGCGTGTGTGCAAAAGTTTGTAAGGAAAAGTCAAAAGTAGCTAAGTGTGTGTCGTATGAGAATTGCACTTTGGTGCAAAGTGCTACACACCATATGAATAGTGTAGTCACTATATGAATAGTATAGCCGCTATATGAATAGTGTAGCCACCATATGAATAGTATAGCCATCATATGAATTGTTTAGCTACTTACTGAACTTGAAAGCCTATAAATAGGCATGGTTGTTTAGCATTGTAAGGGGTGAAATATATGCCATCTTTCTCTCTCTCTTTCATTCCCTCTCATCATACGAATATATATGTTTTTTTATTACTTACATTTTTTTTTTGCATGAACTATTAACATAGTTTAATACTATGTATATGCACTAAATTTCCAAAAAAGTGGTATCAGAGCACAAGTCGATCACAAAGGGCACGATTCCGGCATGACGCTCGCACAATTCAAGCACTAGTCTAGCACTACTTCGACACTATTTCGGAAAAAAACAATATTGACAAAATCGACATGGCCTCATCCAGCTCAGGTCAACTTGTACTTGGCTTCACAAGAGAAAACTATGATTTTTGAAGCATAAAAATCAAAATGATCTTACAAGCCTATGACTTGTGGGATGTAGTCGAGAACGGCATTCCGAAACATGTAGAACCGTCAAAAACAAAAACGAAAACTATTGAAGAACCGCCCGCTACACCTGCATCATTTGAGAGTTCTATGATGTCATCGCCGACAATTCCGATGAAGGAATGGCTTAAAAGGATGCTGACGCACTAGCCAAAATTCATCAAGCTGTTGTCGACTCCTTTTTTCCAAGAATCATGAATTCGACTTCGGAAAAACAAGCATGGGACACATTGCGAGATGAATTCCAAGGTACCGTCGAAGTTCAGGCCATTGAACTTCAAACTCTACGAAGAGATTTCAAGAATCTCCGAATGAAAGACGGAGAGTTCATTAAAGATTTCTCTTCCCGAGTTATTAAAGTTGTCAACCAAATCAAGGCCTACTGCGACAACATCATGGATCAAAGAGCGGTCAAGAAAATTTTAATTTCTCTTACTGAAAATTTTGATTCTATGGTGAGCATCATTGAAGAATTAAAGGACCTCTCCAAGCTCTCAATCACTGAACTTGTGGGTTCATTACAAGCTCACGAGTAGCGGATTTTGCGACGAAACGAGTCTTCGACCAAAGGCGCTTTTTAGTCGCAACACAAAAATCGATTTCCATCTAAGGGTAGGAAAAATAAGAAGGGCAAAGGCATCCCAAACAACTCCAAGGAAGGTGAAAAGAAAGGAAAATACCCTCCTTGCGGTGTTTGCAAAAGAACCAATCACCTCGAGAAAGATTGTTGGCACAAAGGAAAACCGCAGTGCAAAATTTGCAAGAGATTTGGTCACACTGACCAAACTTGCAGATTGAAGCAAAACCAGCGAGTTAGTGTGGCCGAGACCGAGGAGGAGGAGGAGGACCAAATTTTCTATGCATGTCAAGCTGCCATGACAAAGAAGGATGATGTGTGGTTGATTGATAGTTGTTGCACCAACCACATGGCAAAAGATCAGAGTTTTTTCACTCATTTGGACGCTACTGTTAAAGTATCAGTCCGAATAGGTCATGGAGCTTTGGTTGAATCCAAAGGAAAAGACACCGTTGCTTTCCAAACAAACAAAGGCACCGGATTCATCAAGGATGTTCTTTACGTCCCTGGTTTGGATCAAAATTTGCTAAGCATTCCTTAAATGATGATGAATGGTTATTCATTGTTATTTGAAGAAAGTGCTTGTGCAATTTTTTACCCTAAAAAGAAGCAGATAGTACGTGGCAACATGGTGAATAAAATTTTTCCAATCAAGTGGAACCACCCGACTGAAAAATTACTGATGCAAAAGTTGAAGCGAATACTACACTTTGGCACAAAAGGTTTGGGCATTGCAATATTCAAAGTTTGAAAATGCTTTCCCAAAAAGCCATGGTGAAAGATTTGCCCACCATCAGTGATTTGAACAGTGTTTGTGAAGGCTGCCAACTCGGAAAGATGCACTGACAACCATTTCCAATAGGCGAAGCATGGCGAGCCATGCAGAAACTTCACTTAGTGCACACCGACGTTTGTGGTCCGATGAGAACTCCATCATTGGACAACAGTCGATATTTCATCCTCTTCATCGATGACTACTCTCAAATGACTTGGGTGTACTTTCTCAAAGAAAGATTCGAGGTATTTCAGACATTCCAAAAGTTTAAAAAATTGGTGGAAAATCAAAGTGGCTTCCAGATTGAGACACTATGCAGCGACCGAGGTACGGAGTACACCTCGGCATAATTTAATAAATTCTGTGACGAAGAAGTTACATCGACAACTCATCGTTGCATACACACTGCAACAAAATGGTGTTTCTGAAAGAAAGAACAGAACAATCAAGGAGATGGCGAGACCCATGATTAAAGATAAAGGGATGCCAAACAAATTCTGGGTTGAAGTAGTTTATACAACTGTTTATCTCCAGAATAGAAGCACCACTAAAGCTATCCCAAACATGACTCCTCTGGAAGCATGGACAGGAAACATTTTCTCTCCTCCCTATGAAAAGTATAGCCATTCCTTCATCGGAATTGTTGACGACGACGTCATCGAACTCTCAGATGATGCGGGTGTAGTGTGCAGTTCTTCCGTAGTTTCCGTTTTTGTTTTTGACGGTTCTACGGGTGTAGGAACGCCGCTCTCGACTACATTCCACAAGTCGTAGGCTCATAAGATCGTCTTGATTTTTATGCTCCAAAAATCATAGTTTTCTCTAGTGAAGCCAGGTACAAGTTGACTTGAGCTAGATGAGGCCATGGCGATTTTGTCGGTGTTGCTTTTTGTCAGAGTAGTGCTTGAATTGTGCTAGTGTCATGCCGGAATCGTGCCCGTTGTGATCGACTTGTGCTTTGATACCACTTGTTGGAAATTTAGTGCATGTACATAGTATTAAACTATGTTAATAGTTCATGCAAAAATAATGTAAATAATAATTATATATATATATATATATATATATTTGTATGATGATACGAAATGAAAGAGAGAGAGAGAAAGATGGTATATACTTCACACCTTACAACACTAAACAACCATGCTTATTTATAGGCTCTCAAACTCGGGTAGCTATACTATTCATATGATGGCTACACTATTCATATAGTGGCTATACTATTTATATAGTGGTTATACTATTCATATGGTGTATCACTTTGCACCAACGTGCAATTCCCATATGATACACACTTTGTTAGTTTTGACTTTTCCTTACAAACTTTTGCTAATAGACATCACATGGAAAAACTTCACCATCTAAATGGAAAGCAGACAATCAAGGTGTGCGGCAGCAAAACTTTGAAAAAATATTGTTGCCTTCTTTTGACTTGTTTTCTTGTTCTATTTGGCTACTACAATTGGTAGTTAGTTGTCTATGCCGATAGCTGACTTGCACCTACCTATTAGCCACAAGGAGAGGTGAAACTCAACTCCTGAATCTCCGCCATTGAAGAGAAGATTTTTAGTTGACATTTATGAAAATTGTCCACAAATGGAACTTTGTAAAAGTTGTTTTTTTGCAGTTCATGAACCAAGCAATTATGATGAGGCAGCTCAACACAAAGAATGGCAACTTGCTATGAAGGAGGAGATCCTGATGATTAAGAAAAATCAAACTTGGGAATTGGTTGAAAAACCAGCTCACGAGGATGTTGTAGGAGTCAAATGGATTTACGAGACCAAAGTAAATCCAGATGGCTCAGTGCTGAAACACAAAGCCATACTCATTGCAAAAGGCTTCACTCAACAATTTGGAGTAGACTACAACGAGACATTTGCTCCAATTTATAGACAAGATACTGTGAGAACCATTCTTGTACTAGCAGCACAAAAAGGATGAAGTTAAATCTGCTTTCCTCAATGGTCATCTTCGAGAGGAAATTTTCATTGAACAACCACCACGCTTTGTGGTAAAAGGTGAAGAAGAGAAAGTCCTAAAGCTAAAAAAGGCCTTGTATGGTCTAAAACAAGCTCCACGAGTTTGGTACAACAGAATTGATACATATTTTATAGATTGTGGCTTTAGGAGTCCTAGTGAACCTACACTATATATTAAGGCTCAAGGATCTGATAATTTTATTATCTCTTTGTATGTTGATGATCTAATTGTCACAGGAAGAAGTTCCACTCTGATCACGACATTCAAGGAAGATATGAAAAAAGAATTAGAGATGACAAATCTTGGGTTGATGAAACTATTTTCTGGGCATGGAGATCACTCAAACTAATGAAGGCATCTTCATCTGTCAGGAAAAGTATGCCAAGAATCTGCTGGAAAAAATTCAAGATGGAAGGAAGCAAGGCTGTCACCACATCACTAGTTCCAAATCAGAAATTGACCAAGGATGATGGTGCACCTAATGCTGATGAGAGGCAATACGGAAGCATCATCGGCAGTTTGTTGTATCTGACAGCAACCATACCGGACATCATGTTTGCAACAAGCTTACTGTCTAGGTTTATGCAAACTCCAAGCCAAGTACACCTCACTGCAGCAAAGAGACTGCTCAGGTACGTCAAAGGTGCTGTGAATTTCAGCATATGGTATAAACCAACAAATAATTCAGAGTTTGTTGGTTATATTGATAGTGATTGGGCTGGTTCAGTGGATGACATGAAAAGTACATCAGGTTATACATGTTTGTTCAATAGTGGTGTATTTTCATGGCTCTCACAAAAGCAGGATACGGTAGCTCAATCCACCGTGGAGGCCGAGTACATCGCAGCTTGCGCTGCCGCAAATTAAGCAATTTGGCTCAGAAGAATTCTAAAGGAAATGGGCGAAACCCAGCACAATGCTACCAAACTGTATTGTGATAGCAAATTTGCTATTGCAATAACAAAAAATCTGGTCCAACACAGGAAGACCAAGCACATCAAGATTAAATATCACTTTCTTAGAGAAGCTGAAAGTGATGGTGAAATTAGTTTGGTACACTGCAGGATTGATAAACAAATTGTTGACATTTTTACCAAGGCATTACCAAAAGCTAAATTTGAATACTTGCGAAGCAAATTTGGATTGCGTGGAAAGAGTGTCTATTAGCATGGGCGGCTAACTACCAACTGCAGCTGCGAAATAGGACAAGACAGCAAGTCAAAAGAAGGCAACAATGTATTTTCAAAGTTTTGTTGCTGCGCGCCTTAGTTGTTTGCTTTCCATTTTAGATGGTGAAGCTTTTTTATAAAGCCATGTGATGTGTGTTTGTAAAAGTTTGTAAGGAAAAGTCAAAAGTAGCAAAGTATGTGTCGTATGGGAATTGCACTTTGGTGCAAAGTGCTACACCATGTGAATAGTGTAGCCATCATATAAATAGCATAGTCATTATATGAATAGTTTAGCCACCTACCGAGTTTGAGAGCCTATAAATAGGCATGGTTGTTTAGTGTTGTAAGGGGTGAAGTATATACCATCTTTTTCTCTCTCTCTCTCTCATTCCCTCTCATCATACAAATATATATATATATATATGTTTTTTATTATTTATATTATTTTTGCATGAACTATTAACATAGTTTAATACTATGTACATGCGCTAAATTTCCAACAAATATAGAAAAATTATTAGAAAAAAGCAGGGCATCAAGAAGATGCCAATTAGGTGCAAAGATAACCAAGAAAAACAAAACAAAAAACAGTGAAGTACATCAAGAAAATCCGAAATTATAGAGAAGTCCCTCTCAAATATCCCCCAATGCCAAGTAGAGATCATAGAAATCCAGTAATCCTTGACAGCCTGCAGAGCGGAGGTCGTCCCATCAAAAGCCCTTTTTTTTCTTTCTATATATAAAAATATGTATTCTTGAACTATAAAATTTTAAAAAATAACGTAAGAGATTTAATATGAATCCAAAGGAAGAGTCTTAGACAACAAAGAAAACTAATGGTGTGATCAATGATGTCCAAATGGCAGTGAGACAAAAAGAATTTAATATAAAATGTGGAAAAAGTTTAGGAATATAGGAAACTTTAAAAAGCATACAGAGGCTAGAAAAGAGGCTAAAATGGTCATTAGTGAAGCTAAACGTAGAGCTTATGATAATCTATATGCTAAACTAGATACAGAAGCAGGGGAAAGAGACATATATAAACTAGCTTGAGCTAGAGAAAGAAAGTGCAAAGATTTTGGGAATATAAAATGCATAAAGGAAGAGAGTATAATGTCTTGGTAAAGAAGAAGACATAAAAGAGAGATGAGAGAAAGATAGTTAAGTTGTTTAGTGAAAACAAAATTGAAGGCTTAAACCTAGAAGTGACAAATGAGGAAAAGACAAAAAAAAAATTGAGATTTATTTGCAAAATTGGAGTCATTGAAGATAAGGTGACTTTATAAAAGAAGAAAAGTGAGAAATCTCTAGGACTAGATAACAAACCAATTAAGGATAAAGGAAGTATATGGTTAACTAATCTATGTTAACCCTATTGTAAAGGGACTTGCATATGGTTTTTAGATAAAGCTTATGGTAGGGTACCTAGGGAAGTTATATGGTGGGTTCTATAAAAGAAGGGAGTATGCAACAGATATATTAAATTCATTAAGGATATGTATGGAAGAGTAACGACTAGCGTTAAGACTGTAGGAAGAGAGTCTAGAGATTTCTCGATAACTATTGGTATACATTGAGGTTAAGCCCCTATTTGTTTGCTTTAGTGATTAATGAAAGTAAAAGTGGGGTAGTATCTAAGAGTCTAGAGGGTGGGGACGAGTAGAAATAAGACTGAATATATGATATGTAATTTCTGCCATGTAAGGAGGAGTATTGAAGACAATACTAAACTTGATAATCAAGAAATCAATAGCACTAATAGATTTTGATATCGTGGATCTATTATGCAAGTGAAGGAAGAAATTGAAGAGGATTTAGTACATGGAATCAAATCATGTTGGGTAAAATGGAGGATTGCATCGGGTGTGCTATACGATTGTAGAACATTAGTAAACTTAAAGGAAAGTTTTATAGGATAGTTATAGGACTAGTTATGCTTTATGGATCAAAATGTTGGGCAACTAAGAAACAACCCAATCAAAAAGTAAAAGTGGCTGAAATATGCATGCTAAGATGGATGAGTAATATAACAGTAAAGGATAAATTAAGGAATGGACTTATGTGAAACCAGTTTGGCATAGCATCGGTAAAAGTTAAGATAAGGGAGGGGTGACTTAGATGGTTTAGGCATTTGAAACGTAGGTCAATTAGTGCATCAGTTAGGAGGAGCAATCTAGCTATTATAAATGGTATTAGAAGAGGAAGAGATAGACATAAAGTAACTTGAAATGAGGTAGTGAGAAAGGATTTAATAGATCTTAAGTTAGTCAAAGGAAAGTGCTCATTTACGTGAATTGGCGGAAAATGATTCACATAGCCAACCCCACACACTAGACTTGAGGCTTGTTATTATTGTTATTGTAAAAAATAAAAGCTAGTTGATTTACCATCTGGTCATGTTTTGAAAACATTGGTATTATTCAATAGTTATAGGACTTCTGAGATGTTTTTAGGCAATAAATGCTTCCCAGTCAATCATATCATGGAGGTGGCGTAAAAGGATTTGTCCTGCTGAAGTATAAGGCTTCGAGTGTGGTATCATCATTTCAATTTGTTGTTCTGTCCCTAAATTAGATTTCTCTTTTGAAAGGTGTTCTGAAGGAATAATCTTCAACTGCTTAGTCAAATCTCGTTTGATAGTAAGTGGTGGAAAAAGTTCAGATAAATCTTTCCCAATTTTTATTTTGAAAATAATATTTTTAAGCAATATAAAGTGAAACAATGCAAATTATTTTTCTTGTCTCATCTAAGTTTTATGTTCCCTTAACTTCATGTTCAGTCTTGTTTAAGATATATCCTTCATGTTTTGCAAGGTTTGTTGTTAAAAAGGCTTTTATTTATTTATTTTTTTATTTTTTTATTGACAAAGATGATTTTAGGAAGAAGAAGTACAACAAGGAGCATAAGTAAACTTATTAAAAAATACAAAACAAAATAAAAATAAATCAAAACACCAGAACGAACCAATCACACTGTAAATCAGAAAATGAAAACCTTTGAAACACCCAGCTGCAAAGACCCGCAAGGAGGCCAAATACTGAATCCTATCCCAAAGCATAGCTGAAAACATCTTCCCACAAATATAAGAGCTTTCTGTTCCAACCAAATCCCCACAAAACTGCAAAAATTGCACACCTCATCTGGGCCGAAGCATCCTTTCCCCTTCCAAGACCTGAATCTTCACCAACTCCAGCCACTTGATTTTCTCCAAATAAACCAAAAAAAATTTTCCTCACCCTTCAAGAAAAGGAGCAAAGCAGGAAAAGGTGAGAAGCAGATTCTGAATTTTGAAAACAAAGAGAACAAACATTCGGTGATAAAGCCTTAAAAGGCCTCTTACTCTGCAACAGATTGTTAGTGTTAACTCTGTTAAGAATGTCCACCCAAATAAAAGCCTTATTCTTAGAAGGGACCATGGTTGTTAAAAAAATTGTGGCTATGATCTTACTTAAACAATCCTGATCCTACATAGAATCGCAAATTGGTAGGATCATAGTAGGATCTTGGTAAGATTGTAAGATCCTACGTTCTTTCATATTTTTAAAATCTTTACTAAAATACTTTTTTCATATAGGCTTGGTTTTGTCCTGTATAACTTATATATGAAATGGATGGCTTATAAAGTGATTTTGTTTATTTTACATTAACAAAATTATAACTCAAAATTTATTTTTTTTGGGTCATTGGTGATTATTAAGTGTTGCAAACTTTAAACATTGAGAAAGAAGAAAGATAAATAATACATTGATGCATTTAACAATGATAGTGATAATAATAGTGATGATTCTAATGATGGCATTGATTAAGTCTTTGATGTTAGGATACTAATGAGACAATGGGTGGCTTGGATGATGACATTTAAGTTAGAAGGTAACTCGATAATTTAGCTTTTGTTTGCGAAGAGTTTTTTTAAAAAAAGTAAAAAAGAAAAATGGATGTTCATGTTGTATGGTTGTTTCTCGACTGATCTGTGTTAAAATTATGTTCTTATTTTTTTTAATAACCTTGGAGGGGATTTTACCCTTCCAAATGAATCTATGAAGCTGGATAGACAAGCTTTTATTGGTTAAATGCTCTGAATAAGATTGACAAGAACATTCTTTAAAAAAATCAAGAATCCGAGAGCAATTGTCTCTCCTTTGGGAAAGGAGCCTACCATCTAACAAAATAAGGAGGCAAGCTTCAAAACCTCCCAATAGTTAAGAGCCCCACAAAAATGAAAATTCCAATAGAGACGAGCCCCATTAAAAAAAAAGAAAGAAGAAATTGATTCATTGTGCAAAGAGACAATCTAACAAATGGGGAGAACCCAAATGTCTTCCCAAAACTGAACATGATACCCATTTCCCACAATGAAATTTGTAAGAGGAAAGGACTATCACAAGAACATCTCGAACCCAAATTAGCATCCGACCCATTATCCTGCCAGCCAAATTTACTCTGAATGACTTTGTGCCAGGGATCCCTTCTCTAACCCTAAGGTTGGGAGCATGGGTTTCAAGCCTAGGATTCGGACAAAATGCAAAACAAAATTGTACGGAATTTCATCCAGATCCGTGCAAATTCAAATTCAAAGCTTGAAATCCATATTTCTAAACACTACCTAAGGGAAATCACTCCATTTACCTATTAAAGCAATGTTCTTAGACCAACTTACCAAGATCCAAACCTGCCAAATGATCTTTATTTTTCCCCATCCCGGACCAAAGTTAAATAGGCTTTTTATTAGTGAAGCAGGTGCTCTCTCTCTCTCTCTCTCTCTCATTATGTTGTTTTATCCCACATTGTTTACAGGCATCCCATTGAGACGATAAAAGAGCATGAATTGGGTTCTTGGTATGAATGTTGCTTGCTTTGACTCAGTTGATTTTTGTTCAATAATGTGATTGTGAAGATGAGTATCTGGAAAAAGCTAGAAGCAATTCAGTACATGTCTAAATTATAATCATGTTTACTGTTTGAGACAGATTTTACTTCCCATGTATGCTGTGTATTTACTGCTGAATCTTGTGATGAAAGAAATCCTGGCATGTTTAATCAAATGGCTCTGTTTCTTTATTCCTGGAACCTTCTGCCATTTTGACAACCCAGTGAAAAGAAAATTCTCTACTTCACCATCATATCATATACAATTGACCTAAACTCTTTGTTAGTTTTTAGTGACAACTGTTTCAACTGACATAACTTGGCAGCACGTGAATCAAAAGGACCATAGGTGTCAGCTGATGTATGCTTGGCCTGTTAGGTTATGTTTGGATAAAAGATTTTGATTGTAAAGAGAGGGAAAAAATAAGGAGGTAATAAATTTTCCATTACAGATCTTCACCATATTGAATCAAATGCTATGAAGCTGCATAGACTTCAATGTGGTTAGAATGGTGAGATGTGGAAGGGGGAACTTAATCTTGGAGGTTTTGTTCAAGATGGGTATTCTTTTTTTACTTTAGGCAATGTTTGGAGCTAAGAAAACTCTAGGAAAAGGAAAGGAAATAACAAAAGAATCTATTTCTCATGTTTGGTTGTCGAAAAAATTGAGATAGAAAATAAAAAATATATATTTAATTAATGAATAAAAATTTAATTTTACGTATTAATAATATTTAATTTTTAATTACATTAGAATTAATTTTTATTTTTTAGTAGTATTTGGAATTTGATATTTGAGAAAAAACATATTGGAAAATAATTTTTTTGGGGAAGTTTTGGCCTACTAGGTTTTTTGACTCTTCATTATGTCATTTGAGGCATTCTTCTGTAGGGGGGCATTTAAGTAGATTTAGGTCAACATAGTAAAATACTCATAGTCAACTTGAACTGAATTGTTTTTATAAATATTAAATTTAAACTCGACTCAGTCACGAGTTCATAAAACTCAAACTCTACTCGATTAAGTGATTATAAATTGATATTAAATATATAATAATGAGTGCAAGCACTGAACAATCTCTTTCTTCAACTTCTTCCTATAGAGATTGAACGCTATGAACTTCTCTTTGGTCCCCAAATTGCCACTACTCATTCTTCGAAACTTGGACCGGAGATCTTGAAGATAGCCTTTGACAAGAAAGAAGAGGGCCCTTGTTGTTCCACAAACTTCAAGCATTCTTAGGGATGCTTCCGAGGCCTCCCGAGCCGATTTCTCTGGGTGGTGGTGAACGAGTGACCATTGGATTTTTGGGGAGTGAAGGAGATCATTTGTGGAGTTGTGTAGGTTTTTAAGAGAGAAGATGAATGAATGAATGAATGATGAGAGCAATGTGAGCTAAGTTGCTAAGTTGTGAATGGTTTTAAGTGATAATAATCTATAAGATTTACAGCGAAGGGGGCTAGAGATGGAGATATCATATGTTAAATTAAACCATATCCTTGAGTTGGATCTTGTTTTTATTGAGGGAATAGTGTACAAAGTGTCCTTTTGTACGGACGTCCAGCAAATTGAAGACAGCTATCTACAGGGGACCATAGGGAACCTTCTTCTTTTGGCTCTTTCTTTCTTTCTTTATTTAGAGAGAGAGAGAGATACAAGCCAACTTGTGGCAGACCAGACAAGATGTTGCTCGCTCACCAACAAAGTGTGAAAGAGCTTTCTTATTAAATTTTAACTAGTGAGATAACTAGTCACAAGGTACGATTGCTCCAAGATTTAAAATCTATTAATCACGTAATGATGTATTAATATTTATACTTATTAAAGTGACTAGAACCCTATATCATTAAAATTCATACTAAAATATGTGTTTTGATGGTTCAAGTCCTAGTGTTCATGTGCATTTTATAATTGCTAAATTTGAATCTTGCGTGTAAAATCTTCTTTGTAAGATTTTCTTATTAATGAATGGTTACCATCTAGGTACCGTTACTGTGTCATTTTTTAAAAATATTAAGTGTTAGTATCTTACTATTATTGAATAAATTGTATTAATTTGATGATGCCCGATTGGCACTCAATATTCTTGCTCCCATTTTTTTTTTTACTTTACTAGAGTAAGATGTTGAATAGATTTTTTAAAATCTAAAAGCCCCAAAAAATAAAATAAAATAAGCAGTGTGTCACAAGCTCACATCAGAGTGTACTAAAGACATCTTGGACTTGTAAAGATGGTTTAAACTCCAACTATATGAGGTGCCTTTGAAGAGGATGTCATAGATCGTCGGATGCGTACTAGGAAGATCTTTGACTTATAAGGATAATTTGAGCTCTAACTATGTGAACCATTTTTTATAGGATAAACCAGTGAAGTCAATGAGCCAAAGCAGACAATATCTCATCGGAATTGGACCCAAGAGCATTAGTATGAAAGTTCTTGGGAGTAGACGATATTTACCGGAAGGGGGCAATGCGGGTGCTTCTATTGAGAATAATTAAACAAGTAAAATAATCACAATATGAAAATTACACATATGTCACTTGCTCAATTCGTGTGGAAATTAACGAAGAACTAACTCAAGCTCATTGTCCAAATTAACAATATTTGGAGAAATCCTAAAACCCTAAATCGAAAATGAAAACTAACGTCTTACTAGTATTGGAAATCTTAACGCCTTATTAGTATTGTTTTTATTTTTAATTTTATATTTTCATTTTTATATAGAGAAGAAATAATTATACAAAAGTATTTGTCAATGTTTCGATTTTCAATTTCTATTGACAAGTTTAAGCTATTCATGAAAAAAATGAAAATGAAAATTTATAATTTTCAATTGTTTTGGTAAATTGTTGTCTGAATAATTCAACATTCAAAATTATTTTTTTTTGGAATTAAATCATTTATTTTTTTCCTAAATAAGATAATCATATGAATATAAAATATTATTAAAATAAAAAATATTCATAAAACTTCAAAAATAAAAATAAAAATAATAAGTCCATTTTAAAAATATTTAGAAACAATAAGAATGTTATTGTGAAGTAAATTTTGAAATATAGTACTAAGTAAAATGATTATAATATTTTTTTATTTTAGCATTTTTAAATTTATATTACTTTGCAGTTTTATTTTCTTAATCATATTTTGTAATTGTTATTCGATTCAAGGACAAAATGAGAAATTGCTTAATCAAAATTGTAATTTATTTTAATTTTAAACATATTAATAAAACAAGTTGCTAGTTTTCAATGTTTAGTTTTTTTTTTTTTCTTTCTTTTTGATTTTCTTTTTCAGAATTTTTATAGTGATACCAAATGGCCCCTCAAAATTATCTATTGTTTATGTAAACTTAATTATAATAGTTCAACAAAAATCATTGGTAGGTTTTGGTTTTCAAAATTGGAACCAAATAAAAATGCACTCAAATGCAATTGTAATACAATTTTATATTATGTTTAGTTCAAAATCACAAAAATTCAAATTTTGAAATCTGACAGATACACGGTAAGTCTCAGTTCTCTAATGACTGGAAATATAAAAATTAAATTAAAATAATTTCTCTAAATAATGCCCTAGGCTAAGGATAGTAGCCACAATGTAAATCTTTCGGCTTCCTTTATTTTACCTTTTTTTATTACTTTTTTATCATTATATTCTTGTCTCAATCTGTCACCTAATCTATATGTTTGATTTGTATAAAACTACAATTCACAACCAAATTTAAACACTTTCAAAATCATAATTTGTTGCGATTCAGATCGAACTCGTTCAGATTAAGCTGGATAATCATATGAAAATTCCTACATTTCAATTAAATTATATTTCATTTAATTTTACTTTTTGATTTGCATATCTATGTGGGTATAAAACCTAAAAAATATTATTTTATTCTTTTGAAACTTTGATATACTTCATTTATATTGAGTGTGGAACCAACTCGTCTTGGTGACATCCAATATATATAATTTCTTTATGATTAGTGGGTCAAATTTATTATATATATATATATATATATATATATATATATAAAGGTACCTTATTAGGGTGTACAACGCCCATGTTATAAGTCCTCACGATCTCCCAACCGTTTTCGATGTGGGAAAGAAGCATCCTGCCTACCCCTCCTGGGTGCTTGGCATGAGATTCAACCCCACCCAATCAGGCGACATTCTCGTCGCCGATGACCACCCTGCCAACCCCCTTGGGTGCTTGGCATGAGTCGAATCGAGTCGGGTATATATATATATATATATATATATATATATATAACAAAGTACAATGCATTGCTTGAATGAATTAATATTGTCCTTGAGCGGACCTCTAAAGTGAGACAAACCTTGTCATTTTAAATTATTGCAAATTCAAACTAGTAGTGTTCAAATTAAGGTGAGTAACCGAGACATGTCGTACTCATTTTTAAATTATTAAAAAAACTCATAAAATTTAAATTTATGTGAGATTGATTGCATCACCTTAAATTAAATATTACAATCCTAAAAAAAATAGATTATTCGTGTTTGAAAACAAGAACTATGATTGGTTGTCACAGACTACAAACATGAATTTAAGTTGCATTCTAATTATTACATCTTGTAAAGGTTTCAAGCAAATTTTTTTAGTTATTTTAATTTTTTTTATAATTTGATAATTGCTATAGAAAAAATTCTTATGATTAATGTATGATTTACTGCAAATCAAAAATTTAATTCCATTTTGTTCTTAAATACCAAATATATATATTTATATACATAAAAATGTTATTAACCAACATATTTAAAAGAAAAAAGAAAAAAAATCATAAATTTACTATAATAACATTTACTTAATAGTGGATATGGCGGATTTCAAGTATTAAATTTAAAAATTACATACATTTTTTCTAGCAAAATGCAATATATTAAACTTTATTGAACTTAATAGAAATAATTCATAAATAAAAAATTGAATGCATAAGACAACACAACACCGAGGAGGGTTTAAATGATAAATACTTCCAAAAATCAGATGTCAAATGCAAATATTATTTTATTTAACTTTGGATGCCAACATTATGTCAGCCCAAAAGTTCTTCACCAACTAGTCCTCCTCCCCCAGGCCAATCCACCGTCATGGACGGGGACAGAAAGGGCCAAGACCATGGGCCACGCCCAAGCCCACCACCACAAACTAAAAGAGTATTTCTACTTTTCACACACACACACACACACACACACACACACACACACACACAGTCTCTCTCTCTCTCTCTCTCTCTCTCTCTCTCTCTCTCTCTCTCTCTCTCTCTCTCTCTCTTAAAATTTTAAAATTATAAATTAATTAACTCGACTCCTCTATTATGTATTGGGGCACATCATTTGTATTTTCTATCTTTAAAATTTTGACACATAATAAATAAAAATATTATTTAAAATAATTCGTAGTGTTTAATTCATATTAGCTAGTATTGTGATATTATGTGCTAAAATCTTGATAATAGAAAGCCCAGGTATTACGTCTTATATATGCTAGAAAAGATCATAAAGGGATAATAAATAATTTAGGGTTCAAAAGTATTTCTTTTTTATTGGACAAAATTTTGAGGTGCAACGGATCAATACATTTAATTGGGCTAAGCTAGTCTATTTGGTGTCAAAATCATTCCGACCTTGCATTTGGGAGTACTAGCTTTTAACTTTTAATTTGAACAAAATATAGTACAAGATAATGTGTATTATTTTTTAGTGCAGGAATACAAATTCAAATTCATACTTGATACCCCTAAGCCCGTGTGGGTCGATTTTACACAGAAGTGTGGGTCATTCTAACAAGGGCATCAAATATAATACAAGAGAATTTGGGCACAAATTAGGGAGATCTTCACGTATAAGGAGGATTTATGGCCTGTTTGGAACTTGAAAAATATTGAGAAAAGAAAAAGAAAATAGAAACGATTCCACTTTTTCATGTTTGGTAACAAAGTAAGAAATAAAATAAAAAAATATACCAAATAAATAAACAAAATTTTAATTTTACGCATCCTTAACACTTGATTTTTGTTAATTTTTGATCATATTAGAATAAGTTTTCTATTTTTAGTGGTATTTGATATGCTGAAAAAAATACAATGGAAAATAAGTTTCTTTCTTATTTTCATTTCCTTTCCCTAGTAAAATATTGATCCAAATTGACCCTTAATATCACGATCCCATATTGGATGTGCACTAGAAAGATATTGGACTTATTAAAATAGTTCATATTCAAGCGGTAAACTCAAGTGACTAATAAATAGTCAAGATTCAAGTTATACGGGTTTCGACTTTTTATTTGAAATAATGTCTTTATATTTAAG
This sequence comes from Malania oleifera, assembly GCF_029873635.1. NCBI lineage: Eukaryota > Viridiplantae > Streptophyta > Magnoliopsida > Santalales > Ximeniaceae > Malania > Malania oleifera. The sequence goes on from NC_080424.1 coordinate 106,531,721, forward strand.
TAAATAAGAAGAGAAAAACAAACCCATTATTATGATGGATTAATCATTAGTTAAGTGTCTAAAGAATCTCAAACGTCATCATTTAAAGAAGGAAAAAATGCTACGCATGCATGACAGAAGATTTAAATGGAGCCAAAAATAAAAAATAAAAAAATAGAAGTGCAAAAATTCTATTATTTATATATAAATTTTTATGAAGGAATGAGCAAGAAAAGTTGTACACGAAAACACAACTAGCTAAAAAGATAGAATTGGAGGTGTCATCTTTTCAAGATGTCAATGTAGATTAATTGTGGAAACTAGATGACCACGTGAGAAGACATTCTGGCTAGTGGACTTTCCACACCCACCTATTTCTACTGATATATATATATATATATAAATATTTGCCCACATCTCTCTCTCTCTCTCTCTCTCTCTCTTTGGACCAACCATATGTGGTGGCTAGCTTGATATGACATTAGCAACTTTATACAATTCTAGTGCTTGGCCACGTTAATTAATGGGTCCCATGACTTGTAGTTCTACATTCCCATTTCCTCCCAACTTCTCTTTTCTTTTCTCTTCTTTTTCTTTTTTTCTTTTTAAAAATTATTTTTTCCCCTTTAATTTTTTTCGAGCAGCCGATGCGATGGTAACCATATTCTCAAATTCTAACGCTTTCTAATATTCCATTCCAAGATTCGAACTTCAGTTTCCCATGAGGGTGCCTGCACGTGATATGAACTACCCTTCAAAATAATTTTTGTTATTTCTAAATTTTTTTTCAAATATATTAGAAAATTTTGGTAAGAATTTGTAAAGGGTTATGAGAAAAGTGAAAGAAGTACTACTACTATAAGCCCATTTTTTCTTGAATACCGTCAATTTTTCACATCTGTTCACATCTACATTAATTCATAAAGAGAGTCATTGTAAATTTCTTTTTAACCTATAAAAAAGATTTCTTAATATATTTTCTGTATATCAAAGGAATAATACATCGTCCTTCTTTGAGAATTTATTTTCTTTTACTTCATCTTAATAATTAAATTTAAAACCTCTAACATGAAATTATCGTATTTAAATTATTGAATGTCACTGAATAAAAAACATTGTGCCCTAATTATATATACCTTTCAACTTTGGTTTGATTATAAAAGTGGGTGCACTAGTGGTATCTAATCACAACTTTAATTTGTTGGAAGGAATTAAAATGATTGAATTTGGGTTTGAATATTAATTTGGATGATGTCGTTTTGAGAGGGAAAAGGAGGGTGGGGTAGGGTTTGGTTATCTAGGGAAGAGGGAATTAATGAGGTTCAATGAACAAGGCTATTTTCTTTTTTTCTTTTTAGCTTACTTTTGAGTATGTTGGTCGTTAGGGTGGAAATATTTATTTATGGCTTAAAAGAATGATTTGTGGGTCCAATTAAATTAAACTTAACCCCCCCCCCCCCTGCAAATTGTTTTCATTTTTCATTTTAGTATATATATATATATATATATATATATATATATATATATTTATTTATTTGCACAACGAGAGATTGTTGAATTTTCAATCAATAACCGTTTTTTTTTAATCTCTTTTAGATCTCGAACTTAAAACTATAACACCTGAGTCTCAAACTTTAATCAATAAAATTTTTCAAGCGACAATAAAAACTTACTGTCATTGATAAATAAATTATGAGTAAAAATGAACAAAATGTTAGTAATAATTTATTAGTTTAATTACTCATCATTCAACAATTTATCTGCACATAAATATTAATTTTTTATTATTCATAAGTTACGATTCGTTTGCTTCGGTGAAATAGCTATTCATTGGAGTAAGATGAAATATAATTTGTTTGGTTTGCATAAGCATATTCCCCGAAATAGATTAGTTTTAGTGCTTTAGTTACAATTAGTTATATAAGAAATTATGTTGTTAATATAAAATGAATAAAAATGCAAAACATTTTATGAATCTGTAATGAGGAATAAACAAGCAGTAAAATTTTTAAATTTTATCATTAGGATGTTTATTCTTTTCTTATTACATGTTGAATGAAATAATTAGAAATATATAAAGAATAACTATTCCTTTAATTCCTAAAAATTAAAATATACTGCATCTTATTTCAAGAAATAACTATTATATTGAATCATAGTGTGTCATAGACCACATTTAATATGTGATGAATGAGCATAGATTTGCATTTCGGGTAGTTTTTGATAATTTCCTTAATGATACGTTTGGAATTTAGAAAATATTAGGAGAAAAAAAGGAAAATATTAAGGAATCCACATTTTCATATTTTGTTATTGAAGAAAATAAGAAAGAAAATGGAAATATAACAAATTTATGATCAAATTTTTTATATTATACATCATTAATATTTAATTTTTCTTAAATTTTAATCCTATGAAAATAAATTTTTATTTTTATTAGAATGTAGAAAAAAAATATAATGGAAAATAAATTTCCTCATTATTTTTCTTTCCTTTCTTTTCTCAAATAAAATTCTTAATCTAAACAGGTCATAAAATTACGGATAAAATAATGTGAACAAATAACATCAAATTATTAATTTACAGCCAATAAAAAATTATTTCAATTATATAAGAAGAAAAATTATAAAAATAAAAAATGCGGTGAGCGTGGATCGAACACGCGACCTTCAGATCTTCAGTCTGACGCTCTCCCAACTGAGCTATCCCCGCAAATCGGGAAACTGCACCAGCCGGGAATCGAACCCGGGTCTCTACCGTGGCAGGGTACTATTCTACCACTAGACCACTGGTGCTTGGTGATAATCGACGACTTTTGTTGTCATCATTTCGTCACAGATTCTTAGCCGCCACGCGCCATTGGTCGCTGGTTGTACACCTGTAAGTCAAAACAGTAATTTATGTTTTTTAGGTTGTTATGTCGCAGCCTCAAAAGATCAGGTCCCCAATCAAACGGACACGAATCTAGGAAGTCGCCACGTGTCGTAAACTCACTGCTGCTGACTGGACTGCTGGGTACCAACTTGGAGCTTTGACTGTCGGTCAGATATTTAGCTTTAGGTCTTACTATTTGCGAATTATGTTAATGCGGTGGTCGGAATAAAAATATTATTTTTTAGTATATTCCATTTTATTCGAATAAATAGTTAATCCCTCGAGTTAAGGTAACCATAAAAATAAATCATGCTGCAAAAGTGTGTAAAATATTATTTAATCATAGTTAGGCTCCTTAAAAATTTGATTCTCACAATTTCATTCTGAAAGTTTTTATTTCAATTTTGGTGATCAAATGGTCGTACAAATTTGAACTATGCTGAAAAATACGACATTTATTGAATTATTGCAATTAAAAAAATAATTTCCCTGAAACTTGATTGACGGAAATTTTCATTTAAAAAATTCTCAATCCACATGGCACAGTAGGATTCCGCGGTTGACAATAAAACACAAATTAAAGAGAAATATTAAAATTGTCACGGCTCGTTCATGGTGGGTCTATCTATATATATATGGCCATAGCCAGATCCCGTATTCAACAAGTTTTGGTACTGCGGTGGGGGGCGTCCAAGCTAGCTTGGCTTCCAGGTGATGAAATCCATCTCCCTGGAATTGGCAAACTCTGGAAATCCTGGAATCAGCCAAACGGAGGAATTGAAGAGGAGGCGAAGGAAAATCAAGAGCCAAACAAGCATGGATGAGGAAAGGAAAACAGCAGGAGGAGGAGGAGGAGGAGGAGGAGGAGGAGGGAAGGCGAAGTTCTCCTCTAGCAGATTCAAAAGGGTTTGCGTTTTCTGCGGAAGCAGCACTGGCAAACGAAATTGCTATCGTGATGCTGCTCTCGAACTGGCCCAAGAGCTGGCACGTACAGTTTGCTTTCTCTAATTAGGATTTCTTGCTGTAATTAATTAGCTAATTCATTGGGCTGATGGTGTTAATTATTTAATTTGTGAAGGTGGCAAGGAAATTGGATCTGGTATACGGAGGCGGAAGCGTGGGACTGATGGGATTGGTTTCTCAGGAGGTTCATCGCGGGGGAGGCCACGTTCTCGGGTACCAGCTTAATTAAGTAATTACAGATCGATGCATGTAGTTAACATAACTTATATATTAATGAAATATTTTTTTCTTGATTTTATAGTAGATTACGAGAGGAAAAATACGATTTTCTTTGTTATTATTAATATTATTATTATTATTATTATTATTATTATTATTATTATTATTATCTTACTTTCGTTCGCGTGCAGAATCATCCCTACGACTCTGATGCGCAAAGAGGTAGGCTGATTAATTAATCAAATCAATCTCATGATCATCTGGGTTTGGGTTTTCTCGATTCCTCAATTAATATATATAAATAAATATTATATATTTAGTGTGGAATAGAAATCATGCATAATTTTTTTAGAGAAGCGGTAAATAATGCAGATAACAGGAGAAACAGTGGGGGAGGTTAGAGCCGTAGCCAGCATGCACCAGCGCAAAGCCGAGATGGCCCGCCATTCTGACTGTTTTATTGCATTGCCTGGTTCCTCTCTCTCTCTCTCTCTCTCTCTCTCTCTCTCTCTGATTAATTAATATTCCATGTTAATTAATTACTCAATTAATTAATGAATTGAGCAGGAGGGTATGGAACTCTGGAAGAGTTATTAGAAGTAATCGCGTGGGCTCAGCTCGGAATCCACGACAAGCCTGTGCGTAATTAAACCCGCTTCAATTAATTGTTTAATTCCATCCAAACATCCCCTCTGAGAGGTGGAAATTAGTTAGTCTTAATGAATGAAAGAATGAATTGAAGGTGGGGTTGCTGAACGTGGACGGCTTCTATAACTCGCTGCTGAGCTTCATAGACAAGGCGGTGGACGACGGCTTCATCCTCCCCTCGCAGCGCCACATCATCGTCTCCGCACCCACCGCCACCGACCTCGTTCAGAAACTCGAGGTCTCCCTCTTTCTCCATCCACCTCATTCAAATTAATTCTCAAAACCAAATTAAATGATTTGATTTTGTGTTCTGATATGATGATATTATTGAAATGACGAATAGGAATACGTTCCGGTTCACGACGAGGTGGTGGCGAAGGCAGGGTGGGAGGTGGAACAGCTGGAGCTCAATGCTTCTACTAATTGGCTCTCTCAAACTGCTCGTTAGCAGCCAAATACGCTCCATCGTTTAATAATTAATTTCTCAGAATATGTAATTACTTAATTAATTATCTATTTTCAAAAAACGATAGAAAGAAAGAAAATATGTAATTTATTAGGGAGCTAGATTAATTTATTTCCTCAATTTTGTAATATTGTAAAAAGGAAAGGAAATTTAGTAGAGATTTGGAGTGAAATTAATATGTTGTTGGCAGCTATCCTTTTTTTTTTTTGTATATTTTTTCCCAGAAACAGAAGCCTTATCTGGATTGGTATTTTCCTAATCGGGTCAGTGATCTTTCCAGTTCCCATTGGATAATTAATTAATTAATTAGATTAATTAAATTAATATATGCACGTAAGGTCACATTGCACCACGTGCTAATAAATCAAGGCACGTGATGGGATCAAAACTTGATACACCTCAAATATTCCAACCACTAGTCAAAAGGAAGTTAATGCCCAACATTGATGAGGGCGGTCATCACTCAAGTCAATTGATGGATAGAGCAATTGGCTCCAACTCAATAATGGCTGGAGTGATCTACACTGGTGTGAATCTCCCAAGAGTCAAACCTCACCACTATAAAAGGGGATATTGCTAAGAGACAAAAGCATCTCATTCTTAACCCATCTTTTTCGTTGCATAAACCTCTTAAAAGTAGTTCCTTATTTCGGCATTGGAGTGATCCCCTGAAATACACCCGGAGTCCTCCAAGCAACTCATTTCTTTCTTTTTAAAGCGATCAAGATTGAAATGTTCATCGGAGGTCCTTCTAATTTTTATCCCGCAACAAAACTAGTTGAAGAAAATGATTGATATGTTAAAGTCGTGAAATGATGAACAAAAGGCTTGGCACAGGGCACTAGGGAATTTCCTTTAAGTTCTCCATTGCAATTCTGAAAATATTATAGAAAAGAAATTAGGATATCAAAAAATGAGAAGGAAATTTATTTTCTATCTTATTTTTATTTTTTATATTTTATACTACTAAAAATAAAATTTATTCTAATGTGATTAAAAATTAAGGAAAATTAAATGTGAATGGTTTATAAAACCAAATTTTTGTTCATTGATTTGATACATTTTTATTTATTTTTTTAATTTCCTTGGTAATAAAATGTGGGAAATTGAATTCTTTTATGTTTTCTTTTCCCTTCCCTCATATTTTCCAAGTTTCAAACTAGACCTAAAACAAACTTTATTTTTAATAGTATTTAATAGAGAAGGAAAATTTAAGAGAAAATGAGTTTACTTCTTAATTTTTTTTCTTTCCTTTCCTTTCTCCAAGTAAAATAATTGATCCAAACAAATCCTAATTGATTGGTGTTTTCCCTTTTTTTTTTTTTTTTTTTTGAAGTGAAGATAAAATTTGAGTTTTAACTTTAATTTTCAGTATTTTTAGATGAAGAAAAAATAATTATATTTTTCAATTTAATTTTTAAAATTTATTGAAGGTGATGCAATATTCCATATAAATTACATGTAACATTTCAAAGAATGCCTTTCATATTTTAAATTTGAACTATATTTAATAATATGTATACATTTAATTAATTTTTTTAGAAAAAATGTGTTGGGCGCAAATTAGTTGATTTTAATTACATTTCCGAGGTACATACATAGTGAATGACCAACTACTATAAGCAACTCGGTAATTAATTTAAATTACTTCTTAATTGCATGCATGATCTTTTAGATAACTAATTAATTATAATTTTACATTGCTAAGTACTTTTTAAGTAAATATATGCATTTAAACTGATTTCTTTCATAATTAATCAATTATAATCTCAAAATTTTAATTTATTGTATAAAATTTTCTCTAAAAAAAGTTACAACTTTTATTTTTTAAAACATTTTTTTATATATTTTTTATTGAATAATCCAATTTTAAAAGTCGTTCCTTAGAGGATACTCTAGTATTTAAGCTGAGCATTGTCAAAATATTTAATGTAAAATAAACTATCATTTATATTATTGTATTGTCCATATATTGTATGACCTCCAATCAACCAAAAAACTTTTTGAAAATCGTACCAGACCGGGAGTTTTCTGAAATTTTTCTTTTGAAAAAAAAAAAAAAAAACATGTGCAAGGTTGTTTGGAGATGAATTGTTTAATGGGTGGAGGTGACTCACTCAATCACTAGTTGTGATTGAAATTCAGTGAGGATTACACTCAATTTTACAAAATAAACACTCAATTTATTTCAATTTGAAAAAAAAATTAAAGAAAAATTCAAAATACACAAACACTTCTTCTCACTAGATAATGTCTCTCTCTACACCACACCTTACATTAGACACACACACACACACACATCTATTTATAACAAAGCTAGAACAATATAATCAAAAATAGTGGGCTGGTTGGTGAGGAGTTGGTGGCTGCCGATCTCCAATGTCAACATAAGTTGTTGGTTGGTGCGGTTGCTGATGACTTCAGTCAAGTTTAATTTTCAACATCCCTCTTAAACTTGACTCTCTTTGTAATACACCGACCCCGAAGAGGCCTGGGATATTAACTTTTTACTACTAATTTACAGCGGAAGCAAAATAAACTCAATTGTTATTAAATCAGAGCACTAATTATCCATATTACAATCATTTATTTCAAAAGAAGAAAAATTATACAAGCATAAATATCTGACATCATACTAATATTTCTAAGCAAATCTTTATTTTTCTGTCCCCACCCGCATGCTTGCTAAACTTGATTTCCAAATGCTCTTCAGAGTTATCTGAAATAAAAATATGATTGGGGTGAGACGACGCTCAGTAAGTAAATAAGATTATTATTAGTGTGTGGCCAAAATGAGCTTTTTAAAAAAATTTCGTAAAACAATATTTAATACTATAACTTTAAAATTTCTTTTAGAATAAATATAAATTTAAAAATTTCTGCATAAAACTTTTGTCATCAATTACAACAGTAAAATTTTATAATTATATACTATAACTATTAAATTAATTTTTTAACCTTAAAACTGTATAAACATTTAATGATAAACGTACATATACTTTTCCTTATTTGTTTTCCTTAAATCGTCATTTAAGCACCAAAATAATCATTTTCACGTAAACTTACGCTTTTCCTTCAAATCATCAGTAACTTTGTACACGTAATTAAATATGTATAAACATATATTATAAAAACTACCCTTAGGCCTGTTTGCCGTAAGTCATGTTTACCCCCATGACTAGGTTGTGCGGTCCGAAAACTGGATTTAGCTGTCTGGCCGACCAAACTAAATCAACGTACGAAAACTTTAAGTGAGATTTTTCTTATTAAGTCCTGGTCCGGAACCAGGTGTGCACTCAAGAGAAATCCACTAACATAAATAACTACTCTGTAAACAGTGTGGGTGCACTCTGATCCGTATAAACTTTAAGCTGCGGTACCGAACATCTGTAACTTTGAACTTTCGTTGCCATAAGAGGTTTTAAAATCATCTTATTATAATTTATACAATTTAAAATAATATCGTAAAAATCTCATCTTTACTCATATTTTCATAAAAAAATGCATCGTAGAAATAAACTCATGCCACACAATTTTTGTGTTAAAAATATATATAATTTTATTTTTGAATAGAAAGAAATGCTGAAAATTTACTCGAGGGGATTAAAACATTTCTTAACCCAAAAATAGATGCAAGTATATTAAAGATAGAACTAGTATAATTAAATATGCGTAAAAATAAACTCATGGAAATTTTGTGGAACTAATTAACATAATTGAAATTTACTTATAAAATAAACTCGGGTATGAATTTAAATAAAAAAAAAACTAACATAATCAAAATTTACTTACCTTCTTCCTTACGAACACTGTAACTATCTCTAAGAAATGAGATCGGAAAGAGTGGGTGATTGAGAACTTATTCAAAAATTCTCTCTCCACCACAAATTCTTTCACTTACTAATCATTCTCTTCCTTGGAAAATTGTTGTGAAAAATGAAAGTTGAGAGCTCCTTATTTATAGGAAAATTTTGGGGAAGAAATGAAATTTATAAAAGTGTGGGAAGATGGGTGAAATTATAATTTTTTTTAAAAAATTAAAGAATGGGCAAGGGATGGGCAAGGTATGGGTTGAGTATGAGATGAGGATGGAGGCCATGTGGGCGTGCTTGCCACCATTCTCATTAAATAAAATTTTAATTAATCACTTACCTAATTAATTAATTATTTATTTTATTATTTTATTATTTTTCTTAATCATTATTATCATTATTATTATCATTGTTTTTACTTTTAAACTATTTTTAGTATTTATTTATATTTATTATTTATTTTTGAACAAGAATTAAATTTGAATTTTGAAAACTCATGTGGGCCCCACATGGTCTTGTGGGCCTCACACAACTTCGAGACCCGAATGGATCCTACGTAATTCGAATAATTCTTATACGATTTTATGCATCCTACATAACTTTGAGACTCGTGTAAACCTCCATACGACTTCGGGACTCATGTGGACCCCACACAGTCTTGTGGGCTCCGCATAGGATACCTATATTATTATTATTTTATCATATATTTCTACAAATTATATTAGTCAAAACATTATTTTATGTACTTATTTATATATATAAATAGTGTCTTGTGGCTCCGGGACTCATGTGGACCCCACATAGTCTTGTGGGCCCCACATATGATACCTATATTATTATCATCTTATTGCATATTTTTACAAATTATGTCTGTCAAAACACCATTTTATGTATATATACTTATTTACGTGTACAAACAGTGTCTATCCTATTTATCCTATGAAATTTCATTTTGACTAGGCCGACCTCCAAGGAGCGACTGAGCCGCAATGGTCTCTGAGCACTCGCTAAGACAAGGTCTTTCTTTGGCATCAAACATGGAATCAAGGATCCTACAGAAAAACACTTCTGTATTGATATTAACTTAATGACCATTTTTATTATTTTATTATTATTATACCTTAATTATATATATATATATATATATATATATTTTTGGGTCATCACACTCTTGGTTTTGTCATTCCGAGCATTGTCTTTAGTCTTAAAAAAAAATACTGCCCAAGTGGCTTCGTGAAAATGTCAGGAATCTGATCATAAGTTTAGTATGATATCAACTCCACTTATTTCTTCTTGACATGCTCCCTGATAAAATGATATCGAGTATCAGTATGCTTGCTTCTTTTATGGAATATTGGATTCTTTGCAAGTGTAATCGCTGATCGATTGTCGATGTAGACTTTTGTAAGGTTATTTTAAATAAATCTCAAATACTTTAGTACATTCCTGATCTATATACCATTACAAACAGCTGAGCTAGCAGCAACATACTCAACTTCACATGATGACAGCGTTACAATGGGATGCTTCATTGATGACCATGTAAACATTGTATCTCTCATTAAGAATGTAAATCCAGTCGTACTTTTTTCTTTCACCAAGATCTCTTCCCCAATCGTTATCTGAAGAGTCGATAAGTTTGTAATCACTTCTTTATGAATAGAACATACCATAAGTGATGGTACCCTTGACATAGCGAAGTATCTTTTTCACTGCATTTAGGTGGGACTAGTCAGGAGTCTCCATGTACCTGCTGAAAAGTCCAACTCCATAGAGTATATTTGGTCTAGTGCACGTCAAATACCTCAAGCTTCTAACCAGACTCTTGAAATATGTGAGGTCAACATCTCCTTGCTTATTCTTTCTCAACTCCAATCCTGTTTCAAATGGAGTTGTCATAGGATTGCATTTATTTCCAAACATCTTCAGTACTTGTTTTGCATAGTGATTCTGGGAGATGAAGATTCCCTTCTCGCTTTGCACTACTTCTATGCCAAGAAAATGAGTCATATGACCAATATCCGTCATTTCGAATTCTTTGACCATGCTTCTCTTGAAAGCGACAAACATCTTTGGATTGTTGCCGATGAAAATCAGATCATCAACATAAAGGTAGGCAATCACCATGCTTCCGTCTGTCTCCATCTTCATATATAGCGCATGCTCGTAAGGACACTTCTCAAATTCATTCTTCTAGAAATAGTCATTAATCCTCATGTTCCACGCACGAGGTGCTTGCTTCAAATCATAGAGTGCTTTCTTCAGCTTGTACACTCTATCTTCTTTTCCCTTTTTCACATATCTAGGTAGTTGATCGATATAGATCTCTTCTTCCAAAAAACCGTTCAAAAATGTTGATTTCACGTCCAACTAGTAAATTTTCCATATATTTTGAACTGATAGTGAAATTAGTAATATGATGGTTTCAAGCCTGGCAACTGGGGTAAAGATTTATCCATAATAAATCCCTTATTTCTGCCTGTAGCCCTTGGCGACAAGTCTTGCTTTGTATCTTTGAACTTATCCTTGAGCGTTCTTCTTAGTCTTGTAAACTCATTTCACACCAATAGTTTTGCGACCCTTCGAGAGATTTGTCAACTCCCAAGTCTTGTTCTTCTCAATGGAATGAATCTCCTCATCCATCGCTTTTCTCCATTTGTCTTCTTCGTTAGCCTCCTCAAAGCTAACCGAGTTACTAGTCAACAATAGACAATATAGTGTAACATACTCTTCTATTGGTTCTGTAGTTTCATACAGATCAGTTAGATTACGAGCTCCTTTAGGCCTCATGTTTGAGATTTCACGGTCAATTGGTGATGGAGATTCATTCCTCTATAGTGAACCATATGGAGGTGTCTACAGCTCTGGAACTTGTGACTTAATAGCCACTTCTGTTGTCTGTGCGGGTTCTTCTTCTTCAGGCGTCAATTCCGAATCTTTGGAATATTTAACCTAGTCCCACTTCCAGGATTCATTTTCTTCAAAAATGACATTCGTACTGTGAATAACTTTCTTGTTGATGAGATTGTATAGTCGATATCCCATGGTGTTGTCATCATATCCAACAAGGATATATTTTCCTCCTTTATTTTCCAACTTTGCCCTTCTTGCCTTTGGGATCTTGGCGTAGCCTATGGAGCCAAACACCCTAAAATGACTCACACAGGGCTTGTGAGTACTCCAGACTTCATGTGACATCTTTGTATCAAGACTCTTCATAGGACACCGATTGAGCAGATAGACTGCACATGACATTGCTTTTGCCTAAAAACTCTTGGGCACATTCTTATCCTTTAACATACTTCTGGCCATGTTAAGGATTGTGCGGTTCTTCCTCGCAGCTACACCATTCAACTTGAGAGTGTAGGTCGGTGTGAACTGTTTTTGAATCCTTTGTTGCCTAAGGAATTCACTCAATTTCCACAAAAGCTTTGAACTCTTTGAACTTGTTGAACACCTCTGACTTCCTTTTCAGGAAGTAGACTCAAGTCTTCCTACTGTAATTGTCAATAAATGTGAGGAAGTATTGGTTCTGTCCATTTGAAAATGGCCTCAATGGACCATACACGTCTGTGTGAACTAACTGGAGCGACATGAACGATCTCCAGTCGACTTGATTTCCAAAGCTATTTTTGTGTTTCTTGCTCAGAACACAACTCTCACATATTATATTTGGGTGGTGGTTGTTGGATATGCCTTTCACCATCTTCTTACTTCTTAACTATTTCAAACTTTCAAAATTCAGATGTTCATACATGAGATGCCATAACCAGTCTTTGTCTTTGATGATAGCGCTCAAACACCTTGGCGTATTATGTTGAATGGAGAGCGAAAACATTCGATTCTTTGCCATTTGTAATAGAGTATCGAGCTTATCTCGAGCATCTGTTATCACCATCTGCTTATCTTTAAGGCTAATTTGGTAGTCTTTCTCCACAAGCTGTCCGAGACTAAGTATATTAGTCTTCAAGGCTGGCACATAGTACACGTTGGAGATAAAAGCATGGTCTCCATCCTTCCTCTTTATTAGGACATTTCCCCTTCCTCGAATTGGGACTTTAGAGAGATCACCAAATGATATCTCTGATCACCAAATGATATCTCTCCCTGAACTTTCTCATCAAGTTCATTAAATAAGTTCTTTCTACCAGTCATGTGATTACTGGCTCTAGAGTCAAGGCACCAAACATTTTGGTCCTAGTGGGTTAAACTGTGTGCCATCAGCATTAACGATTCTCCTTCGGCTTTCTCCTTTTTTGCAAAGTTGACATTGTCATTTACTTCGTGATTTTAGGGATTACCTCTACACTCATTACTATAGTGTTCGTACTTGTGGCAGTTGTAGCACTAAACGTTTCTCGTCTACGTTTGGACAGTTATTGTATCCCCTTCTTCTTCCTTCTCCTCTACCTCATCGGACATAATTCTATTGATTGCATCCTTCTCTAGTGGAACCTCTTATGCCTCTTCCGCCTCCTCTGGATTCAAAATTTCCAAAATTTCTTCCACGAGATCCTCAGCCTTGTCCTCTTCCTCACTGTGACATCCCCTCTTTATCATATCTATCTGTAGTGAAGGACAACTTCGTTTGCAGGGCTTGCTCCAGTGCTTTATCATCACTCCTTCTGTTGACTTTCTGCTCATGGGCTTGGAGTGAGCCCACAAGTTCTTCTACGGACATACTTTCCACATATTTTGTTTCTTCCATGGTCACCGCTATATAATCAAATTTTGGATCCAAAGATCGCAAATTTTTTTCACAAATTCTCTCGTCGTTGAGAGTCTCTCCATTTTTTCTCAGTTGATTTGATACTACCATAACTCGTGTATAGTAATCAACAATAGATTCAGTAGATTTCATTCTTAAGGATTCAAAATCACTTCACAATGTTTGAAGACGAATCTTCTTTACTTTGTGTGCACCTTTGTGTCTTCGATGGAGAGAGTCCCAAACGGATCGTACTCATTCAAGATCAAACACGACGCAAAGCGAGACAACTCGATGTATCTAGCTGTATAACTATGCACTGTTAGGGTCCCCTGGGTTAGACTCTAGAATTCGTTTGCCTTTGCGTCACGGGTGGAAGCTGGGAAGTATCTCTCGAAGAATACCTCCTTAAAGCGGCACCACGTCATCCTTGATGAATCGGCTCTCTGCTCCTTAAGCAGACTCACAGCCATCCACCACCTCTCGGCTTCTCCTACTAGCTAAAACGTAGCATAGAAAAATTTCTGCTTATTTGTGCAGTGCTAAACATTCAAAATATTTTTTGTCTTTTGCACCCAATTTTCTGTCACTATCGGGTCGGATCCTCCGGTAAACGTAAGAGGATGCATGCGGGTGAACTTCTCAATGGTGCAACCCACAACAGTAGGTGAACGCTCACGTCCCCTAATACTTTGCTCGATCTTTCGCATAATTTGTCTAGTCAAACCCCGAGGCACGAAAGAAGACCCTTCACTCCCCTCCGAGCTACTATCCCAGTTGCTATCCTTGGACTCCATTTTGAAAATAGGATAGGAATAGATTAGTATTCCTCTATCATAGCACAATTAACACAATCAATGCAGAATAATCATGTTAACTTCTAAACTCTCGGGTCCAGGTCTGCCCCACCACACAAACACGAAACCATCAATGGTTTGCCGTGGTTTTACTGAAATCGTCATTTTAGGAAAAGTACAATATATCGTCAATAAATCTCTGTCTAGCTACAAGACAACCCTCGACCTACTCTACCCATTCTCTACATCCTATACTCTGGTATGTTCACCTAATCATGCGTAACCAAATCTATAAGGCCTAATAACCTGGTTAGCTGTGATACCGAGCTGTCACGCCTCGAACCCGGAAATGGGCCCCAAGGCGTGATTTAGTAACCTAATATGTCCCTATATCATAGAATCATCCATGATACTACACAATATAAGGGTCCGACGCAATAGGGTTCACGTATACCCTATCCACAATCACATACACCATATACGCAGCGGAATAATTCAACCTATTAAATCATAACACCATACTAGAGTCTATACAAAACCAGGACCTAGTGCCATAATACAACACATACTCCTAGATGCCTACATAACCCAAAAATGACAACCCGACTAGAAATTAGTACTTACACAAGTACTTAGACAATGCTAACCAACAACCACGTTCCTGAAACGCTAGGATGCTAATGTTGACTACTCAAAGGACCTAAAAAAATATTTGTGTGATAGGGGTGAGACACCTCTCAGTAAGGGAGAAACAAGTTATATCAGTGTGTGGGCACATGAGTGTTATATCAACAATAAAACATAAACATTTCACAATTCCAGTATTTTCTCAATACAGTTCCAGTATATCTCACAAAACACCTCGGTCTAGTCTCGTCACACTCTTCTGCCTAAGCCGGCTGCATTACACAGTACCCCCCAGTAACCTTATAACGACCTGCTTATTAAATTGATTTTTTTTTCTCTAATATTCTACATGCTCTGATACCATACTGGGGGTAAACCCAACTAAAACCTAAGCAGCAAGAAGCGGAAATCATGTAAAATAACCATAAATTATTACATACAATACCAGAGTTCAGAAATGTTTTCCCCAAAATATATACATATGTCACTGTTCCTAAAGTAACCTTAACTGGTGAGGGCTATACAAAAATGCTCCCAAAAATGACACTCACTCTCTAGCAGGGCACTACTGAAGCCCCTTTATTTGTGAGCCTGGTCTACTCGCCTACTTGGATCACCTGAAAAATATTTCAACACTGGGATGAGCCAACGCTCAATAAGAAGAAATATGCTATTACTAGTGTGTGGCAAATAAGCTACTATATATCATGAAATCTGTTTTCATATAAACATGAATAACTGAATACGAAAGTACCATACAAATAATAAAATATACCTCCCCTTTTTCCCTATTGCTTGACATATCAGTATTATGGTTATAATTCAAAATACTTCTAGTGTATATAGTAGGATCCCCGTTTCTGTAAATCAATACGTAAGTAATAGTAATTGAAACTGTTCCCTCTGGCTATCTGTTTCATGACATGACCCTCATGATGAGGTTGTGCAGCCCGTAGGCTAGATTTACCCTGGCTGGCCAACCAGGAATAAATTAATGAACTTCGTCAGTCAACCTGCCTACCTCAACCCATATCTGGATGGGGAGCCTAACCTCTTCAAGGGCCTAGGTGGTCGATCGTACCATGTATTATCTGAATAGGTGGTTGCACTCATAAAGTAACATAGTATCTGCAGCAACGGTACTGTGCTCTGTAGCTACAAGTCCAATAGGGTCTGATATCATATAATATTTTTTTTTATACATATTTATCTGATTTACCATGATTCTGAAATAATCATAATAACCATGATGCTGCAAAACGTACTGAAATCTAAATAATCATAACATGGAACTGCATATTCGTAATACTGGAATTTGTATAATCATGGTATTGAGATTCATATAATCGTGGTACTAAAATTCGTAAAATCATGGTACTGAAGTTCACATAATCATAGTACTTAAGTCCGTAAAATCATGGTACTGAAGTTCATAAAAATCATGAAACTACAACTCGTAAAACATATTCCCATACTACATACATATTCACAAGCCACACCATACTCTAATACATAATTTTTGTAAATAAATACACTATATAATATTTAGAATTTTCCTAGCATAGCATATTTCCCTTACCTTAACTTTGAAAAGCCCCTAGGGAATACAAGCCTAACACCCGTAGGGCCTCCTACAAAACACCCTGAAACCAACATATGTCAGAACAAAATATTAGTATTTTTCGGTCTATATCATTTCCTATAGCTTCCAGAAAGCCAAAAACTAGCTAAAAGTCCTTACCCTGAATTTGGGATGAAATCCAACTTCGTTTTCCTGACGATCCACTCCAGCAGTCTTGCAGAGAACTTCGCCAAGAGCATCTGGTAGCTTCGGATCGTCGATCCGCGACTGGTGGGGCCGGAAATGAAGAGAGAAGGGAGAGAGAGTCGTAGGAGAGAGGGAGCGGTGAGAGAAATGTGAAATATCCTGGGTTTCTACTATTTATAGGGCCAGATTTGTCGACGAGACACGTCACCTCGTCGACGAGCCCTTCACAAAATTCATCGAGGAAGTCTACGGCCTCCTTTTGTTTCTGTTTCTATTTCCTCTCCCTCTAATATTTAAAATGCTATTATTCTTCAGGTCACTACATTCTCCTCTCTTTATAAAATTTCGTCCTCGAAATTTACTATCTGAATCTCTATCTATACTTCCATTATTCCGTAAAGAAAATGGTCTACTTATTTTATTACCTGCCCTCACTTATGGTAGAGGAATACCGTAGTTACATGAGTAGTTCTGGGAGGTTACATACACAGAAAAAAAATTTCTCCCAGAACAAAATATTATCTACTAACCATAATCAATACATGTACCTGCAAAAGAAAACTTATTTAACCATTATACTTTACCTGAGTATCTCTATACCTCTTGGAACAATTTTGGATATCTCTATCTAATATGCTCCTCAAGCTCCCAAGAAGCTTCCTCTATACCGTGATTCCTCCACAAAACTTTAACTAACTGTATCTCTTTAGTGCGTAAAGTCTAAACCTTTCTGTCCAAAATCTATATTAGAGCTTCTTCATATGCCAATGAATCCTTGAGCTCTATCTCTGCATAGCTAATGACGTGGGATGGGTCTAGAACGTATTTCCATAACATGGCAACATGAAACACGTCATGAATATGAGCCAAAGCTGGCGGCAAAGCTAGCCTGTAGGCAATTGACCCTATTCTCTCAAGCATTTCAAAAGGGCCAATATACCTAGGGCTCAATGATTACGCGTCAAAACTGCGTAATTGGGCATTTTAATTCGGTCTTTACGGTTTATATTTTTAATTAAATATCCAAAATTGTCCAATATTTTAATAAAGTGCCAAAAGCATCATTCTTGAACTTTATTGCACTATTTATGAAGTTTTGGTAATTTTTTGTCGCAGGAAAATTCCCGGGAACCAAAACCGACACCTGTTTGTATTTTATGCATAACTTTTCCGTCTGAACTCCGATCGCGATGATTCAAATTTCTAGAGAAAAAGGAAAGGATTATCTACAACTTTTGTGTTTTGAGTTTTATGAGCTACGGGCTCCAGAAGATTCAGATTTATGATGAACAGAGAATGAAAAAAATGGAAAAAAATATAACAATACGGTTTAACCCTTTCCGAACTGGTCGGGTCGTGGCTTCACGGATCCTAGGGCACCCAATTTCCCCCTTTTTATTCCTCTGCTTCTTCTCCCTGTGGAGGCAGCCCTGTGAGGGCTCTCCTCTCCTCTGCTCTCTTCTTCTTCTTCTTCTTCTTCTTCTTCTTCTTCTTCTCCTTTTCCTTCTCTTTACCTTGCTTTATTCTCATCCTCTCTCTTCCTCTGTTTCTCTGTCTACCTCTGCAACTCCAGCCCTGGTATTATAGCCTCTTCAGCCGCCCAACCTGTTGCCAGCTACCCTTCCCCTTGCTGTCCGAAGCATCTACTCCACGGCAGCAAATCTTCACCCGAGGCCAACTTGCTAGCTACCGTGAGTACCAGCAGCAACCAAGCCACCACAACTGCCATCATCTACTCTATGGCAGCAATACTTCAGCAGCCATTGTGATGACCCAAAAATATATACATGATTAAAGCACAATAATGATAAAATAATAAAAATGATCATTGGGTTAATATCAATACAGAAGTGTTTTTCTGTAGGATCCTTGATTCCATGTTTGATGCCTAAGAAAGACCTTGTCTAAGCAAGTGCTCAGAGACCATTGCGGCTCAGTCGCTTCCTGGAGGTCGGCCTGGTCAAAATGGAATTTCATAGGATAAATAGGATAGACACTGTTTGTACACGTAAATAAGTATATATACATAAAATAGTATTTTGACAGACATAATTTGTAAAAATACATAATAAGATGATAATAATATAAGTATCATATGTGGGGCCCACAAGACTATGTGGGGTCCACATAAGTCCCGGAGCCACAAGACATTGTTTATATACGTAAATAAGTACATAAAATAATATTTTGACTGATATAATTTATAGAAATATATGATAAAATAATAAAAATATAAGTATCCTATGCGGGGCTCACAAGACTGTGTGGGGCCCACATGAGTCCCGAAGCCGTATGGAGGTTTACACAAGTCTCAAAGTTATGTAGGATGCATAAAATCGTATAAGAGTTATTCGAGTTACGTAGGATCCATTCGGGTCTCGAAATTGTGTGGGGCCCATATGAGTTTTCAAAATTTAAATTTAATTCATGTTCAAAAATAAATAATAAAATAAATAAATACTAAAAATAGTTTAAAAGTAAAAACAATGATAATAATGATTAAGAAAAATAATGAAATAATAAAATAATTAATTAACTAATTGACTAATTAATTAGGTAAGTGATTAATTAAAAATTTATTTAATGGGAATGGTGGCAAGCACTCCCACATGGCCTCCATCCCCATCTCATACTCAACCCATACCTTGCCCATCCCTTGCCCATTCTTTAATTTTTAAAAATTATAATTTCACCCATCTTCCCACATTTTTTTAAATTTCATTTCTTTCCTAAAATTTTCTTATAAATAGGGAGCTCTCAACTTTCATTTTTCACAACAATTTTCCAAGGAAGAGAAGAATTAGTGAGTGAAAGAAATTGTGGTGGAGAGAGAATTTTTGAGTAAGTTCTCAATCACCCACTCTTTCCGATCTCATTTCTTAGAGATAGTTACAGTATTCGTAAGGAAGAAGGTAAGTAAATTTTGATTATGTTAGTTTTTTTTTTTTATTTAAAATTCATACCCGAGTTTATTTTATAAGTAAATTTCAATTATGTTAATTAGTTCCATAAAATTTTCATGAGTTTATTTTTACACGTATTTGATTATACCAGTTCTATCTTTAATATACTTGCATCTATTTTTGGGTTAAAAAATGTTCTAATCCTCTCGGGTAAATTTTCAGCATTTCTTTCTATTCAAAAATAAAATTATATATATTTTTAACACAAAAAAAAATTGTGTGGCATGAGTTTATTTCTACGTTACATTTTTATGTAAATATGAGAAAAGATGAGATTTTTACGATATTATTTTAAATTGTATAAATTATAATAAGATGATTTTAAAACCCCTTATGGCAACGAAAGTTCAAAGTTACAGATGCTCGGTACCGTAGCTTAAAGTTTATACGGATCAGAGTGCACCCACACTATTTACATAGTGGTTATTTATGTTAGTGGATTTCTCCTGAGTGCACACCTGGTTCCGGACCAGGACTTAATAAGGAAAATCTCACTTAAAGTTTATGTACGTTGATTTAGTTTGGTCGGCCAGCCAGCTAAGTCCAGTTTTCGGACCGCACAACCCAGTCATGGGGGTAAACATGACTTACGGCAAACAGGCTTAAGGGTGGTTTTTAAAATATATGTTTATACATATTACGTGTACAAAGTTACTGATGATTTGAAGGAAAAGTATAAGTTTACATGAAAATGATCATTTTAGTGTTTAAATGACGATCTAAAGAAAACGTATAAGGAAAAGTATATGTATATTTATCATTAAATATTTATACAGTTTTAAAGTTAAAAGTTTAATTTAACAGTTATAGTATATGATTATAAAATTTTACTGTTATAGTTGATGGTAAAAGTTTTATGTAGAAATTTTTAAATTTGTATTTATTCTAGAGACAGTTTTGAAGTTATAATGTTAAATATTGTTTTACGAAATTTTTAAAAAGCTCATTTTGACCACACACTAATAATAATCTTATTTACTTACTGAGCGTCGTCTCACTCCAATCACATTTTTATTTCAGATAACTCTGAAGAACATGTTGGAAATCAGGCTTAGCAAGCATGCGGGTGGGGTTAGAAAAATAAGGATTTGTTTAGAAATATTAGTATGATATCAGATATTTATGCTTGTATAATTTTTCTTCTTTTGAAATAAATGATTGTAATATGGGTAATTAGTGCTCTGGTTTAATAAAAATTGAGTTTATTTACTTCCGCTGTAAATTAGTAGTAAAAGGTTAATATCCCAGGCCCCTCGGGGTCGGGGTGTTACAGCCATGGCCGAACACAGCATCACAGGCACCCCCTGTCTCAGCAGAGAACAACCCCAGCCATACCAGAACAGCTCCGTGACACAGCAGCAACCTTCACGGCCAGCAGTAGAGGCTGCTGTTGCAGCTACTCTTTCTCTCTCTCTCTCTCTCTCTCTCTCTCTCTCTCTCTCTCTCTCTCTCTCTCTCTCTCTCTCTCTCTCTCTCTCTTTTCTTTTCTTTTTCTTGTTCTTTTTCTTTTTATTAAGATTGTTTATTTTTATTGTTTTAGTTATTAATTGAAAGATTGGATTTTTTTTTAAACTGTTTTAGTTGCATTTTATTTTAATTAAGTATTTGAACTCTCAAGTAATTTTAGCAATAAATTTTATTCGTATTAATTTAATTATTTTTTTTTCATTCATAATTTTGTTAAAGGTTCGGTTTTTATTGTCTACGTATGTGTTTGATTGAGTTTTTATTGGTGCATGTTTTAATTTCGTGTTCGAAGTTATAGTTTTTAGTTAACGTGTGTTTTGATACTTGCTTGAT
Organism: Malania oleifera; assembly: GCF_029873635.1. Taxonomy (NCBI): domain Eukaryota; kingdom Viridiplantae; phylum Streptophyta; class Magnoliopsida; order Santalales; family Ximeniaceae; genus Malania; species Malania oleifera. Next base: position 106,553,345 of record NC_080424.1, read on the forward strand.
TAGACGTAGGATTTCCATACTTTTTTTTCTATTGCAAGCATGAGTGGCTAAGTTTGGTAACTCGGGTTGTGAGTCGATGTCGTTTGCTTTCCATGGTTTATTAGTTTTCCTAAGAAATTATTGTTAAACTTTTATTTAGTTAAAACCGAATATTGAAGGCATCGTTGATAAATCGCTAGCTCTTGCTTCTTGTTTTGTTGTTGACGTTAGGTACATCAAAACCTTGATTTAATCTAGGATTTTCATCAACTAGTTTACATGACATTCGGTTGATGCTTAATGAGAGTTTATATTTTCCTCTGTTTGAATGTGGCAAATTTACTCGAGTTTAGTAATAAAATTTCATCTTGTTAATGTCTTAATTGGATTAACAAGAAGAGGAGTAAGGCCTAGGGAATTAATAAACGATGGAAGCAAGCAGACATTGACTCGTAACCCGAGTGTTTGGTAAAATTGTTTCAGTTAATCTATTTAATTTTGGTTGCGTTATTAGATTTACATTTTTGGAAAATTGATAAAATTTCATTCTCATTTGAATAGTTTACTCAAGCATCTCCCACTTTGTTTACTATTTTCAAAATCATAAAAGATCAAAAAGATTTTCAACCCATATTTTACAGCAACAGGATTTCACTAAACTTTCACAAATACTTTGATACTCAGTAGTCCCTGTGGAATACGATCTTGGACTCATCCTTGATACAACTTGACACTTCTGCACTTGGAAGCATAACTCAGAATGAGTCACTCAACTTGCCATTCTTTCCAAATCTCATAACTCCTTTCAGAGGAGCTATCTTCAGAAAAACATGATCACCTACTCCAAATTCCAGTTCCCGGCAGTGAGTATCTGCATAACTTTTCTACCGACTCTGTGCTGCACTGATTCTATCACGAATAAGTCAGACTTTATCACAAGCTCGCTGAATTATCTGTGGACCCAAAACTCGTCTTTCGCCAACTTCATCCCAGAAAAGAGGAGATCTACATCTCCTACCATACAATGCCTCGTAAGGCACTATGCCGATGCTAGCCTGATAACTGTTATTATAAGCAAATTCAACTAGTGGTAAAAACTGAATCCTACTACTTCCAAAGTCCAAAACACACGCTCGTAACATATCCTCGAGTACCTGGATGGTCCTCTCTGTCTGAGGGTGGAAAGTTATGCTGAATGCTAGCTGAGTCCCTAGTGCCTCCTGCAAACTCCTCCAGAACTGCGATGTAAAACGTGGATCACGGTATGAGACTATGGATACCGGCACACCATGGGATCGGACGATCTCCTGTATGTAAATCTCTGCTAACCTGTTCATAGGGTAGCTGACCTTAATAGGCAGAAAATGCGCAGTCTTCGTCAATCTATCAACTATCACCCAAATGGCATTCTGACCATGCAACGCTGGCGGCAGCCCAGTAACAAAATCCATGGATATGTGATCCCACTTCCACTCGAGAATGAAAAGTGGCTGCAACTGACCAGCTGACCTCTGGTGCTCAGCCTTAACCCGCTGGCACGTCAAACACTACTGCACAAACTCTGCTATCTCCCTCTTCATGCCACTCCACCAGAAAGAATCTCACAAATCCTTATACATTTTCGTACTGCCAGGATGAACAGTGTATAGAGATCTGTGTGCCTCCTCTAGAATCGTCCTCCTGATGCTATCATCTGCAGGCACACACAATCTGGTGCGAAATCTCAAAGCCACATCATCAGAAATACTGAACTCCTCCCCCTGACCATCCTGAACTCTGGCTATCACCTCCACTAACTTTGGATCATCTCTCTGAGCAATTTTAATCTTCTCATATAACATAGGCTGTGCAACCAAACTAGTCATAAATGCCTGAGGATCATCCTCCACTAACTCTACACCAAGTCTCTCTAAGTCCATCTGAATCGGATGCTGAATTACTACTGCTAACTGTGTTGTGTTTCCTGACTTACGGCTCAGAGCATCAGCCACCACATTTGATTTACCTAGGTGGTAACTAATGGTGCAGTCATAATCCTTGATGAGCTCCAACCACCTCCTCTGCCGCATATTCAATTCTTTCTGTGTAAAAATGTATTTCAGGCTTTTATGATCAGAAATATCTCGCACCTTTCACCATAAAGGTAATGCCTCTAGATCTTCAATGCATGTACCACCGCAACCAATTCTAGATCATGGGTAGGGTAGTTCTTCTCGTATTCTTTCAACTACCTGGATGCATATGCCACCACCCTACCATGTTGCATCAACACACAACCGAGCCCTTTCAAGGACGCGTCACTGTAGATAACATAACCATCGCCTCCCGATGGAATCATAAGAACTGGTGCAGTGACGAGCCGCTGCTTTAATTCCTAGAGGTCTGCTCGCACTCTTCATCCCACACAAATTTGGCATTTTTCCTAGTCAACCGCGTAAGAGGACCTGACAAGGCTAAAAAACCCTCAACAAAACGACGGTAATAACCTACCAGTCCTAAGAAACTCTTGACTTCCTGCACATTTCTTGGCCTAACCCAATTTACCACTGCATCAATCTTGCTGGGATCCACTGCTATACCGTCCCCTGAAATCACATGGCCTAAAAATGCCACCTTTCTAGCTAGAATTCACACTTGCTAAACTTAGCATAAAGCTTCTCCTCCCTGAGAATCTGCAGCACCTGCCTCAAATGTACCTCATGATCCTCAAAACTTCTCGAGTACACCAGTATATCATCAATGAAGACTACTACAAAATGATCTAGATACTGGTGAAAAACTTTGTTAATTAAGTCTATGAACACGGCTGGGGCATTCGTCAGCCCAAACGGCATAACGAGGAACTCGTAGTGTCCATACCTGGTCCTGAAGGCCATCTTCGCGACGTCCTCTGCTTTTACTGTCACTTGATGATATCCAGATCTGAGGTCAATCTTAGAATATACCCGTATACCCTGGAGGTGATCAAACAAATCGTCTATACGGGATAGAGAATATTTATTCTTGATAGTAACTTTATTAATTTCTCTGTAATCAATGCACATCCTCATGGACTCATCTTTCTTCTTTACGAACAGTACTGGAGCTCCCCATGGGGATACACTGGGTTGTATAAACCCCTTGTTCAACAAATCCTGCAACTGCTCCTTTAATTCTCCCAATTCAGCTGGAGTCATACGATACGGGACCTTAGAGATCGGCGCCGTACCTGGAGGTAAATCTATAGGAAAATCTACCTCTTGCACAGGAGGCAACCCAGGTAGCTTCTCTGGAAAAACATCCAGAAATTCTCATACCATTGGAGTGCTATCAATCTTCAGTTCATTTTCAGATACTTCTTTCACAAATGCTATAAATCCTTGACCTCCATCCAGGAGTAATCTACTTTCCTGCACGGCAGATAGTTGTGTTGGAGCACGTACCCGTGAACCAACGAATCTGAATTCCTGCTCTCCAAGAGGTCTGAAAATCACTTCTTTTTGGAAGCAATCAATGTTAGCGTGATTGGCAGCCAACCAGTCTATACCCAAAATTATATCGAACCCACACATGTCAAACACAATAAGATCTTCTGGTAGTAATTTTCCCTAAATCTCTATCGGATAGCCTCTAAGTACCCTTCGACATCTTATCACTGACCTTGATGGTGTAGCTACTGACAGTGCTATATCTAATGACTGGGTCTCACTCTCAAATAATTTAACATAAGATGCAGAAATGAAAGAATTAGTAGCACTCGAGTCAAAAAGAACAATAACTGGGTATGATAAAACGGTAAATGTACCTATCACCACATCCGTAGCAGCCTCTGCATCACCTGGCGTCAGGGCATATACTCGTGCTGGGGCCACATTCCTCTGCTGGCCACCCCGAGGCACTTGATGTCCTCCCCTAGCTGCCTGGTGTCCTCCTTGATAAAGCTTGGGTGCTGGGACCTGGTCCTGGTGACCTAGGCAATCACGCATCACGTGACCTGGTCTCTTACAATGATAACATACACTCTTGCCTACCCAGCACTCTCCCAAATGATGTTTCCCACATGTCTGACAAACTAGGTAAGTCTGCGCACCCTGGTTCCCACGAGGTCCTACCATTTGCCTTTGGTCACCCCTATCGCGACCACCTCTCCATGGTCCTCTACTAGAGCCAGCCTAAAAACCTTGAGGGGCAGGCCTCTTTCTCTAACTTTGAGCTGCTACACCCCTCTGAATGTCACTGTCAATAATCGCTGCTCTGTCTACAACCTCTTTGAATGTCTGCGACCTAAAACCAATCACCTGCTCAAAAAGATTCTACCTCAACCCTTCTTCAAACTTCCTAGCATTCTTCTCTTCATCAGGTGCTAAATGTGGAGTAAAACATGACAACTCGAAAAACCGAGCCGCGTACTGAGATACAGTCATCTGCCCCTATACCAGATGTAGGAACTCTACTGCCTTTGCACTCCGAACAATAGCAGGTAAGTACCGCTCGAAGAACATATATTTGAATCTGTCCCATGTCACTGGAATTGGGACCGGACTCTGCTCCTCTATCAGACGCGCTACTCTCCACCAACGCTTCGCCTCCCCTGTTAATTTAAAAGTGGCAAATGCTACCTTTTGCTCATCCGTACATGGAAGCACCGCCAACATCTCCTCGATATCTTGGACCCAATTCTCAGCTACAGTCGGTCATCTCCTCCAACAAATGATGGGGGCTTCATATGTGTAAATTGGTTAATCAAACAACCACGCTCCCTAGATTTCTTGGCTATCTCAGCCATCACCTGTTGAGTGACATTACGCAGAACAGCATATGTGTCTCCTCCACCTATGCTGGAAGGTCCTGGCCTGTCCTCCCCAGCATTCGTGCCACTACTTCCTGGGTCCATCCTGAAAATAAGAAAACATACTTAAGCAACTTATCCCCTATAAGGACCTATCCCGTATCAACTCAAAATTAACTACCTTCCCTGACCATACCCAATATCCAGTTCTGTCACCTAGACACATAACCCGACAATAGTTTATTATGGTTTTCCTGAAATCGTCACTCCAGGAAAAATATAGAAACCACTACGGAAATCCTATACCCAAACACAGAACAAACCTTGAATCCTTTTCCTATACTTTGGTATTACTTTTGCTGCACTCTAAAGTCTACAGAACCTAGAAAACCTAGGCTCTGATACCAAACTATAACGACCTGCTTATTAAATTGATTTTTTTTTCACTAATATTCTACATGCCCTGATACCATGCTGGGGGTAAACCCAACCAAAACCTAAGCAGCAAGAAGCAGAAATCATGTAATATAACCATAAATTATTACATACAATACCAGAGTTCAGAAATGTTTTCCCCAAAATATATACATATATCATTGTTCCCAAAGTAACCTCAACTGGTGAGGGCTATACAAAAATGCTCCCAAAAATGATACTCACTCTCTAGCAGGGTACTACTGAAGCCCCTCTATTTGCGAGCCTGGTCTGCTCGCCTACCTGGATCACCTGAAAAATATTTCAACACTGGGATGAGCCAACGCTCAGTAAGAAGAAATATGCTATTACTAGTGTGTGGAAATGAGCTACAATATATCATGAAATCTGTTTTCATATAAACATGAATAACTAAATACGAAAGTACCATACAAATAATAAAATACACCACCCCTTTTTCCCTTTTGCTTGACATATCAGTATTATGGTTATAATTCAAAATACTTCTAGTGTATATAGTAGGATCCCCGTTTCCGTAAATCAATACGTAAGTATAGTAACTGAAACTGTTCCCTGTGGCTATCTGTGTCATGACATGCCCCTCATGACGAGATTGTGCGGCTCGTAGGCTGGATTTACCCTGGCTGGCCAACCAGGAATAAATCACTGAACTCCGTCAGTTGACCTGCCCACCTCAACCCATATCTTGATGGGGAGCCTAACCTCTTCAAGGGCCTAGGTGTTCGACCATACCACGTATTATCTGAATAGGTGGTTGCACTCATAAGTAACATAGTATCTGTAGCAACGGTACCGTGCTCTGTAGCTGCAAGTCCAACAAGGTCTGATATCATATAATATTTTTTTCTATACATATTTATCTGATTTACCATGATTCTGAAATAATTATAATAACCATGATGCTGCAAAACGTACTGAAATCTGAATAATCATAACATGGAACTGCATATTCGTAATACTGGAATTCGTATAATCATGGTACTAAGATTCATATAATCATGGTACTAAAATTCGTAAAATCATGGTACTGAAGTTCACATAATCATAATACTTAAGTCCGTAAAATCATGGTACTGAAGTTCATAAAAATCATGAAACTACAATTCATAAAACATATTTCCGTACTACATACATATTCACAAGCCACACCATACTTTAATACATAATTTTCGTAAATAAATACACTATATAATATTTAGAATTTTCCTAACATAGCATATTTCCCTTACCTTAACTTTGAAAAGCCCCTAGGGAATACAAACCTAACACCCGCAGGGCCTCCTACAAAACACCCTGAAACCAATATATGTCAGAACATAATATTAGTATTTTTCCGTCTATATCATTTCTTATAACTGCAAGAAAGCCAAAAACTAGTTAAAAGTCCTTGCCCTGAATTTGGGATGAAATCCAACTTCGTTTTCTTGACGATCCACTTTGGAAGTCTTGTAGAGAACTCCACCAGGAGTATCGTGATAGCTTTGGATCGTCGATCCGGCGACTGGTGGGGCCGAAAACGAAGAGTGAAGGGAGAGAGAGTCGTAGGGGAGAGAGAGAGAGAGAGAGAGAGAGAGAGAGAGAGAGAGAGCAGCGAGAGAAATGTGAAATATCTCGAGTTTCCACTATTTATAGGGCCAAGTTCATCGACGAAACACGTCACCTCGTCGATGAGCCGTTCACAAAAATCGTTGACGAAACCTTGTGTTCGTCGACGAAATTCAGAGCAGCCCGAACCGTCTCTCGGTATTTTCTTGTTGATGAAGCCCTGTGTTCGTCAACGAAATTCTGAAGACCTTCGTCGACGAGGCCTTGTGTTCGTCGACGAAGCTGGGGAATTTCCTGAATTTATGATTATTTAATATTATCTCCAACATGCAATGTCGTCGACGAAGTCTACGGCCTCCTTCTGTTTCTGTTTCTATTTTTATTTTCTCTCCCTCTAATATTTAAAATGCTATTATTCTTCAGGTCACTGCAAACCTGGCATAGCATAAACCCCCATAACGTTGAACCGGTGCAAACATTGTGTCTCACACCCTTCGATGACCAACCGAATCATACGTGGTATTTCATACCCTCGACCTCAAGCCGGATATCTGAGTCAATGGTAGTTAACTGACTCGGCCGCTAACGGTATTATTCCGTCTCAGTTCAATATCTCAGCCTACGGAGTTTTAATCCGACCCGTTCTGATTTATCCTCTACTGTATTATTCTGACTCTACATTTTCACAAAACTTGGAACATTTTGGAACTCTTGTTCCTATATCTTATTTCAACATATCACAACTCAACTCATTTAAATTCACAAACTCATGTCACACTTATTTGGGTAAATAAACAATTAGATCATAATTACTTTGAGAATACAGTTTAGCATAAATAAAGGTACGGTCATCCCTATATTACAATTTATTCAAAATATGATATTCCAACAGAAACTGAGATGATACTCGAAACCCCAATTTTCCCAAAAATCGTAAACCCAAAAATCTCGTAATTTCACCCGATAGATTTTTCCAAATAAGTAACCAAAACATTCGTATCATCGTAAACCACAGTTTTATCAATTAAGATTTCACAAATAACTGATATAAACAGAATCCTCTTACCTTTCCTCGAAAACTGAAACACGAACTACACGGCTCAAAAACAGCGAACCGAGTTCCCAAAACCTAAAAACCAAAGAACTAAACTTCAATACAATCCTATATACTACAAATCTACCAAACCAAAAATGAATTCAGACCCTTACCTCTATTTTGGGATAAAACCCAAAAATTCTCGAAACAAAGATCTGGTCTGCCATAAACATAACGATTCTCCTCTTAATCCACGTAGCAACGTTGAATCGTTGATTCGAGTAATAGACAGCCTGAAACCTTAGAGAGAGAGAGAGAGAGAGAGAGAGAGAGAGAGAGAGAGAGTGGTTTGAGTTCTAGAGAGAGAGAGAGAGAGAGGATTTTTATGTTTCTTAACCATTAAGCAAGTGAAAACTCAACCAATAGACCTTTGACCCAGCCAGCTTCGTCGACGAGCATAAGAAGGGCATTCATCGACAATGGAGCGGCCTCATCGACGAGCCTGATATTTCAGAATCCCCAAAATCTCTCGGTATTCACTCGTCGACGAACCTCTGAATTTCGTCCCCGAGCTATGGAAGGGACCTCGTCGACGAGCCTTGCTATTTTCACCTTTCAAAATTCCTTCCCATTTTCTTATTTTTTTAATCCATATTTATCGGATCGAGTTCTTACACATCTTCAACGATGTCCATGACATCTTGAGAACCTAGTAAGGCTCTCATTTGAATAGACCAATTGTCATAGTTCTCCCGTGTCAGCTTTGGAATAACAGCTTGTGTAGTACCGCTAGCCATTAAATTTAATATATAAAAAAATAGAGTGATGAGGATAGATTTTGGCAAATGTGATGCCACTAATGTGTTCAAAAGGTCAAAAAAGCTTAGGAACCGGTTTTGAATTGCAAAGAATTGGTTTAAAAATCACTGAACCAGCTAAAAAACAATTTTAGACCGGTTTGACTTAGACCAATTTTTCTTAATGGAGCTAAACTGCGTCAGTTCTTACTGTTGGTCCATGTGGCGGCTTCTGGGCGTGCTACGTGTCGGCGATTGGATGCGGGTTCGTCAACCAGGTCGAGTCGTGCTCGTGGGTCCGAAACCGGGTTGCTAGTTGCTGGGCCAGGTCGTGGATCGGGTGTCCAGGTCGAATCACGTCAATCAGGCCAAGAAGATGCATGCAAGGGTATGAGGGGCGTGGCGTCAGCGGTCGGTATCTTTGCCGGCACGTGCGGCTCGTGTGGAGGACCCTGTTTCATCTGTCGGCGCATGAGAGCGAGTGTGGGGGCTCTCATACTCCATTTGAAGCACGGTTTTCACCGCCGAACTCATCTCAATACGAATTTCACAATGGTATACTCAATTTTGGATTTCAAGCAACTTTAAATCTGAGAAAAAAATTCAAATTTCCCCTCTGTTCACCTCTGTTTGGCGAATTTCGGCAAACCTAAAACTCTAATACCACTTATGGGTAAAGGTGACTCACTCAATTATTGGTTGTGATTGAAATTCAGTGATGATTGCACTCAATTTTACAAAATAAACACTCAATTTATTTCAAATTGAAAAAAAAATTACAGAGGAATTCAAAATACACAAACACTTCTTCTCTACACAATACCTTACATTACACACACACACACACACACATCTATTTATAGTAAAGCTAGAACAATATAATCAACAATGGTGGGCTAGTTGGTGAGGAGTTGGTGGTCGATCTCCAATGTCAACATAAGCGGTTAGTTGGTGTCGCTGCTGACAACTCCAATCAAGTTTAATTTTCAACATTAGTGAATCCAAATAATGGGTCTGTCCTTTTATTTTATTTTTTTCTACTTAAATATCAAAGTATTATCTAAAATAAACAGTTAAAACTCCCAAGACTCAAACCAAGAGTTAGCTCTCCTCTTCAAGTTGAGCTAATAATATTTATCAATTAAACAATAATTCAGTAAAAAAAAATTGAATGGATCATCAATTTGAACAACCTTGCGAGTTAGTCAATTATATTAGAATTTTTGTATTTTCGTATTAGAATAGTTCTTGCCTGCTAGGTTTGCTCTTATAATTAAATTAAGTTAGATTTTGGCAACTCTAAGGTCTTAAGTTATTCACTTGTTATTTGTATAGTGAATTGCAAGAAATGTGTTAATGGGTAGGGATAATGTTTTCATTCTCGATTTGGTGTCATCTGAGTGGGTCCAAAGAATTTTTGAAATTAAAATTTTTGGGTCATAAAAAAAGGGGAAAAAAAAAAAAGAAAGTTCTTTTTAAAGTATTATGTGTGTGAGTGCGTGCGCGCGCGCACTCACATGGCATGCAAGCAGAGGGGGGAAAGAGAAATTATAAATGAGATCTCTTCTTCCACATGTCTGTGTGTCTATTGTTTTAATATTGAACATATAGTAAATTAATTTTACATTCATTAAAATAAAAAAGAATTTATTTTCAGAAAATATATAATTAAGAAAATGTATACACGTAGAGGGAGATGTCCCTAAAATAACTTTTATTACCAAATGTGGAGAAACAATAGGTGCTAGGGATTCAGATACATGATAGAGTAGCATTTTTCAGAGTTGAATAATTCAGATGGTACCATTCAATTAATTATTCACCTTATATAAATAAATTATATTTTATATATATATATATATATATATATATATATATATGTACGTATGGTCTACCTCCGAGGGTCCTCCATGCATGCCATGCATGTGCTGTCACCGTACCGTCGCTTCTCTGGTCCTCCTTTATCAGTTCATGACGAGTTACGGCTAGCTACGTAAGTACGTACCCCACGACCCTTTATTTGTAGGACTCTTCAGCCTTTTTCTTTTGGATTTATGCCTACAGGCTACAGCCCTTCGCTTCGGGTTGGGGTGCCCTTTGGTCTGTCAAACTGTAGGGTAATTAAACTCATTGGTACTCCCACGGGAAAGGGAGAATAGTCACACTAATTAATTAGATGCCGTGGTCCAACAGAGCCCATCCCAATCATACCCACCCATATATAACTAAGGACTACCGGTCCCTATAGCTCTTTAATTTGAGGGCTACCGGACCCATGCCATTCGTGAATAAGGGCTTGCGTGTCCTACATATGGGATTCTTCTCTACTATTAAAATGAAGTTGCCTAAATAATACGAATCTATACAAATTTATATGTTACTCCATATTTTTTTTTGGGGGGTAACATGCATGATATTTTAGGGCACATAATTTTTTTTTTTCTCTGTAATCTTCATTATTAATTAACTAATTCTACCGATCAAGTGTTAAACTTACCTACTTATATACACAATAAACTTTCTAGCGAAAACATACAGGTTCAATATATTTCTATAATTGTGTAATCATGTATGTATATTTAGTGAAATGGTTAATGTAAAAAAGATAGGGTAAAAGACATTGGTCTAATCGGAATTTTGGCAAAAAAGATAGAGATCTTCCTTGAGATTTCAATTTTTTTTTTCCTTAAGGTTTCAAAAATATCATAAATCTCCCCTAAAATATACCGAAAAGAAACAAAACTCCCCTCAAAAAAATTATTTTTAAGTAATATATAGAGGGAGGTTTGTGTTTTTTTGACAAATTTCGAGGAAGATCCCTATTTTTTTTCTCGAACTTTAAAAAATGTCAGTATTTTTTACCCAAAAAAATTAGATAAGTAAGAAGGCACATGTTAATTAGATGAGCCCTTCTGATAGTACCAAAGCGAAAGCAAAGAGTTCTCCCCCAAGCATGCTCAAGTTAGCGGAGAATTGTTCGGTCTCATGCGAGATCTAAACCAAAGTATATCCTATTACAAGAGACTTTATTTTGTTCAATTCATGTACATTTGAGTCACCCTTAGAGCAAAATTAAAGCATTTTATAAGCATAAAAAAAAAGATATTAATGAATTTATCACGCTTCTTATAATATATAATGGACCAAATCTATTGTGATATGGTTCAGTCTAATTTGAATTCTAATAATTAAAGAGTTGTTTAATTAAAAATTTCAAAACGTTTTTTAATTAGTTAGATGTTAAGATTCGAGTTTTAAGAAACGATTAAGTAAGGAAGAGTAAAAGAATAAGTTTGTTAGACCCGTGAAGTAGCCGAGTGTCCTAAGGCCTCGGGCACGAAAAGTCAAATAACGTACATTTTAGATAAATAATTATATTATATATACAAGAATATAATCCCAAAACAAAAATACCCTTTTACCCCTTTCATATATTTAGCCAAAATTTTATTTTTAAATAAATTATCTGTTTATTTAAGAATTTAACACAATAAAAATCAATACAATTCCCCACATAATCACTCGCTACTCAAGTCACCAAATTTAATTTTCAAAGCACTAAAAATAAAATAATAATTAAAAATTATAAAGCTCACTAATTTCTCTATAGGGGACCTCCCCCTTCATGTATTCGTGTCTATTTCCTAAATATAAACATATTAAAAATAGGTTCCTTCTTTACGTGTTTGATATTAATAAATGAAAGATCAATTTGTCGCATCTATAATATTTAAAATATTGGCATACAGATAGGTACGTATTGGAAAATATCTCCTATGAGAAATTATAGGAAACAAGTACACGACTGCATAAAGGGAGTGGTCCTTATATAATTTCTCGATTCCTTATCTAATTTCTCTATTTCTCTAATTATTATCCCTCTATTTTCACTTCTGATCATATTATAGTAAATTTATATATATATATATATATATATATATATAAAGTAAATAAATAAATTTTACCGTTGAGGGGACCCAGAATGATTGGACACACGAACACGTGAGGAAGCGTGGACCGCCTGCCGCTGCCTCCGTCAAAAAGATAATTCATTCCTGAAGTTAGTTACTTCGTCTTTTCAACGTGTACTATTTTCCCAATCAGGCCCCACCTTTTGGGAAGGGGCTGGTGGGTCCCACGGGAAAACATATTTATGGCGCGAAGGAAGCCTAGGAAGTCAACGGGAGTCATGATCCTTATCCAACATTTTATGTTTTGGGTTCTCCCCACCCCCAAAAGATATGGGGTTTAGTTATTTTCCATTTGGTTTCCAATTTGAAAACTCAACCTTTCTTTTTGTTCTTTCTACAATTAAAACAATTTTGAATGAAAATTAGTTTAATTATTTAGTCGATGGCATGTAATTAGTGCACATTTTTTTTTCAAAAAAAATTGATGATTTGTATTAATAAGGGTATTTTTATACTATTAATTTTAAAATACCGAGCAATATGAAAATTAGTTTAATTATTTAAGGCATACTTTTTTAAAAAATAAAATTGATGATTTGTTTAATAAGGGAAAGGTGTTTTTGTACTATTAATTTTAAAGTAACAAGTAGTTTCAAATTAAAAGTTGCATGAGTTATATAAATGAAGAGTTTTGAATGTGTTTTTTGCTTTTTATGAAAAGTTATTTAGGAAAATTTAGCCTCATGCTAAGCTATTTATAATCCGGCCTCCCTTTGCCAAACAGCTAACAAGATCTCGAGTTTTATATTTAAGACACGATGTCTTGTTTTTTTTTTTGTCCTTATAAGAGTTATACAACACTCTTTCTTTTATAGATGGTTGAACTTTTGCTGAAAAGCAGAGTTTATTATCGGTATTGAAAAAAGAAAACTATGTCCCTCAGTAAAATAAAAGATCCTTATTAATATTATTTTATTGATATAACAAGATTTATGCTTCTTTTTCTCTTCATAATTCATATATGATCATGCATTGTTTTTTGAATATTTATTTATTTGCATATAAAATTTTTGGTCTTACTACACATACAATACACATTAACTATTTTTAGGACAAACCCACCAAGCGTAGGTGCATTGAAATTTATTCCTTTTAAAATTTTATTTTTTATTTTTCCTTTTCATTATGAGAAAATAAAGCAAATTAAATTGTTGGGCAATTAGAAATAGTTTCATGTTTTTTTTTCCCCATCTAAAGTGAAGAAAATAAGTGACACACTTAAGGATTTGACTGTGAAAGATCAAAATTATGCCCTAAAACTTGTTGAATAATCAAATCAGACACATTTATGAATTCAGGTATTTATTCTGTATTTAATTTTCTTAATTAAATAACATAATGATCTTAATTTATTAAATTTTATGAATTAAAGTAATAATTGGACTGGTCTTTGTAGGAGGGAACCAACTCCCTACATTAACTTTGCGACATATCCAACGTGACTCATCCCTTAGATGCAATCATTTCTTCTTTTTTTTTTTTTAGATTACGCACCAGGTATCCACGTGTCCGTTTTACGGTTCATGTGACTAATCCTGCGCCCCTTGAAGTTGACCCCACAACTCCAAAGGGAGGGTAAATTCAGGAGTTCAGGGGCGGAAATGAGTCCAGGAGGATTTAAACACCTAACCTCATGAGAGGCACTCCCACAGCCCACACTACCACCTGAACCACACCCTGGGTTAGATGCAATCATTTCTTCCTCTTATTAATGAAAACATTTCTATGCCGCTATAGTCACGGGCTGTAATGGGATCATTTTGCACCGACACATGAATAAATGGGGTAGGAATTCAATTGGGTTGGCCATATGAGAGGAACATTCAAATTGTCAGTCAGTCACCCCTCACCGTTCTTCCGGTGCCGTTTCGGCCCTGTTTGGTTGGTGACGAGTCGCTGTTAAGTACTTTTCTGATTTTTGACCTTGATGGAGCCCCTAGCCAAACTGCACCCATAGCCGGTGCGGCGAGGTCCCCACTCTCCTCCCCACGTTTCCAGAAATGGGCCGATATTGGGCTGCGGCCGACTTTGGGCCTGAGTCCAACCGGAGGCCCAACAATGGCAGAGAGAGGTACTTATCAGCCCAGTACTATTGCCCCACCTTTCTCTTTCTTCTTTTTTCATATCTTGGGAATCCTAGGAGTGGTTGGAACCCTTCGGATCCTCATGATCGATCTCACCAAATTTTAAGAGAGAATTGACCGTACTTGCAAGAGTCACTAAATTAGCCCCTTGGGAAATTAAGGAGACCCAAAGGGAAACGAACTCAGAAAAAAAACATAGTGCTTGAGATGGTGTACTGTTTCATAGTTCACAAGTTGTTTTTATAAGATCAAAAAATTCAGAAAATGTATGAATTGTGCGCTGCTTATGTTGATTTTTTAGTACAGAAGTATTGTGAAAGTTAAATTCGCCTATTTTAAACCTATCTCTTGAATTTCTCACATACCGGCTTGTATTCTTTTGATATGGAATTTTTCTTCTTCGACCCTAGTGGATGTGTCTTAACTTTAGGTTAATGTGCGACTTTACTTTTATTGCAAGGGTGACTTAAGTTTGAGTAGTAATAATAACCAACAAGGTCAGAAGACTTTATTGTTATTGAGAAAGTGACAATCTAACCTCAAGTAAAGGTTTATTGTTATTGAAAAAGTGACAATCTAACCTCAAGCAAAGGGAAGAATATTTCAATCCCCAGGGTGTAGTTCAGGTGGTAGTGCGGGTTGCAGGAGTGCCTCTCATGAGGTTAGGTGTTCAAACTCTCCCGGGTTCGTTTCCGCCCCTGGACTCCTGAATTTACCTTCCCTTTGGAGTTGTGGGGTCAACCTCAAGAGGCACAGGATTAGTCACGTGGACTGTACAACAGACACGTGGATACTCGGTGCGTAATCTAAAAAAAAAAAAAAAAAGGGAAGAATATTTCAGTATTAAGTTACGAAGTATAGCAATCTTGCTGCAATCAGAACACAATCAATAATGACACATAGTGGAGGTAATAAAGGAACCAACTCCCTAGCTAGGGACTTGAACCTAAATCGGGAAATTGATTAAAACTCAAAGATCAGAGAAATTGGTGTCATCGTAGATGAGGTTTGACCATACGTCATCGTCAAATTAACAACGATTTTGTGGGATGACAATGACATGGTTGAAATTTCCTTGATTATACATTTCCCTTGTGGAATGTCTATCCTCTGCAAAATGATTGTAATTTGAGAATTGAGAATTTATAATATTATATATATATATATATATATATATATATATATATATATATTGTCATGACAAAGTAAATGAGCATATAGAAATTTGTATTATTATATCTACGTAGAATAAATATTTCAATTGTGAAAATTTATCAAGAAGCTTTATTTGTCTAATCTTATTATTTATTATTATGATCCTAAGTTCGAAGTTCATTAATCTAATCCTATGTCTGGTCAACTAAAACAGAATAGATTGAGAGTAGAATGGAATGAAAAGTTATATGACAAATCCATGAAATTATAAAGATCAATTTCATTCCATTCCTATTATCACACAAATCATGAATCATTATTTGCCCAATGTTTATTCTCTAAGCCTTGTCTCAACCCTAGGCCCAATAATTAAAAAATAATAAAGAAAAAACATTAAAAAGAAATGTGTGAGTTGCTATTGCTATTGCTAGGGTAGGCCACCAAACCATCCCACCCCACCCCCAAAAGTTAATTTTCAAAATAATGAAAATTAATAGTCTGTGCAATATTGAATAATATTTTTAGGAGAGATTGATCTTTTAAATGGATTGGGATTGATAATTTTTCTTTAAGAGTCAAACTCTAATCTAAACAAGCTCTTTGAATCTATCCAAGGAACACCAAACTGAAGGGAAGAAAACGGTACCTCTTCCTCATTGATGCATCACTAATAATTTGTCAGGAAAATCACAAGTGATGAATCGAACCTAACACCTTAAAAGTTACAAAAACTCAACTACACTCTTACAATTTCAGTGCAAACTTCATTATTATATCATAACTATCCTGCCTTCACATCTCAACATCTATCTCTCTTTTTTAACAAATTTCTTTTTTCTCAATTACTATCATACCATGCAATTGTGAATTGATTGGTTTGTGAAAGTTGGAAAATTACAAATTTCTTGTAATAATTTTCATTTTTAAAGTCAACTTGTTAAGATTATATTTTTAACTCCTTTAATTTGTTTGAAAATGTAGAAAACTAAGTACATAAGTTTGGTTACACCACTATGAGATATCTGGAGTTTGATTCTTTATCTCGTTTAGTTAGAGGCATGATACGACTTAACAAAATTGATATTCCTAATTTAAGAGTCTAATGTGTTGTTTTAAAAAATAAAAAATTGAGAAAGACTTGTAAGAAATGTTTTGTGCACGTAAGATTTAAAATTCACAAATTATTATGGATACATGTGTTGCATGCATGACGTATTTTTTATGCTACAAATAATATTTTTTTGGTTAAGAAAAATTAACTCTTTACAAATTAGTTAATAATATTGTTAGCACAATAAGGTGCAATTGACAATAATAATTTAAGTTATAAAATGAAATTCTTCAGCTTAATTGTATTTGTTAAGGATTCTGTTGAAACTATCTCCAAGGATCCCAGAACTGATCACAACAGCAACTAAAGTTCAAATAATGAAGATATCTCAACAATCTTTTGTATTTAAATATTCTGTTGTAATCTAGTGTCTCTACTCACAATCTCTTATAATAAACTCCTCTGTCTACATTCTATATATAGTAATGTAGACTCCAGCAATATGTGAGGAGATAATATACCAATATTTGTGTATTCAAACTGTATGATTAATCATTATATATTTTTGTTAATAGTTAATAGGATTTTTGTAAGGTTATTGCGAATTCCTTGAATTAGAGTTCATTTTCACATAGTTATATTAATTTTTAAAAATTTATTAGCCACTACGACGTGTTTAATATTCAAAAAGAAATATTATCTTTATAAATAAAAACTTAATCCTAAGAAAGAAATAGAATTAACACAAATGTAACAAAAAAAAAAATTTCTTATATATTTTCATCTTAGTTTGAACATTTTATCAATTCTATGTGCAAAGTGAAATTTTTCCCCAAAGTGAACTTGTGCAAAAATATTGCATAAAAGTTTCTTGAAGTAGGTTACCAAAATAAAATTTGAAAACGTTGTTTTCCATAAGATGTCGATCATAAGTGAAACCAATATTATAATAGTCAAGATTCGAGATCGCAGACAGTTCAAACGAATAGGGGCATAACATTAATAGTTGGCTTCCCTTAAAAATAATGCAAGAACTAATAGGCTTCAATATCAATTCTTAAAATTATCATTTGTCTTTTATTGTTCCATATGCTGTTCTCGACCCAAATAAAAGAAAAAGAATGAGAGAAAGGGAGTTAAATTAATGCAAATGAATAGAATTTAGTAGTTAAAGAAAATCCCCCAGGAGGGGGTGGAATTTAAGAAAATCTAACTAAAAATATATGGGTTTTATGAATCCAAATACTAATTTGACATTTTATAATCAATTCTAAATCGTATATCAAAGAATCGTTTCTTAAAATCTTCCAATAACACGTGTCATTGGATGGAACAAGAAATAAGTTTGGTTTGGGCCTCTTATCAGTGCCACAATGGGCCGATGTTGTCTTCCTAGCAAAGGTTGTTCCTCCTCCTGGGCCCGAAAGGTACAAAGTTTATTTTTTTCTACTTTGGGCCCAAGTAGGTGCTTCATGGGCTGCATATGTATTGAGTTGAGTCAAACTGATCTTTTTTCATGTTTGAATTTGTTCATTAAATTTCTCCATGTAGTATTAGAATATAATTTTTTGTTTTTTTTGTTTCTATTTTTAAATAATTATAAAAATTTATTTTATCTTTTAATTTTTTCAAGATTTGCATTTAAAAAATAGAAAATAAAGAGTTTTTTTTTTAAATGTAAAAAAAATTTATTTCTAAATTTTAAAATAATTAAAAAAAAAACTTATAATCATAAATTTTGGAGCTTAAAATTTAATTTTTTTGGATTTAATAGAAATTATATACATAATTCATACAAATCAAAAATTAGTGTTTGAATCCCACGCTCCCATTTTCAAAATAATAGTTGAAGAATTTTTTAAAAATTCATGAAAATATTATTTTCAAATTTTCTATACGAATTTGGAAAATTATAAAATAAAGTGGCATTTTTTAGTTATTAAAAATGTAGATATAAAAAATAAAACTATTTTCACAAAAAAAAAAAATAGTGTCAGAACTAAAAATGAAAAAAAAAAAAAACCTAATTCTTTTGTAATTTTTTGAAAAACTAAAATGAAAAGTGAAAATTATTTTTCAAAACTAAAGAGGCCTAAATTTTTAAATAATAGTTGAGCTCGATCTTAGATGCTACAAAATTTTTATTTTAATTTAAAATCAAAGTTATTTGATATATAATCAAATAAAATTACATATTTATATTTTTTCAAAATTTTTCAGTATTATAATATTACAAGAAAAAAAGACTAAGAGATATCATAAACAGTTGAAGAATATAAAATAAATGAACCAAAAAAATATTATTATATGTTTAATTTCAATTGATAGTCTAAAAATTATTATGACAAATTGCCAAAATTTCGCCAAAGATTTCTAGCATTGCAAAATACATTTACCTTCGCTAAATTTTATTTATATTTGTAATTACTTCGCATATATGCATCACCATCAATAAAAAAAAAAATGCCCCAACTTAATATTGTAATGGGTTAATGACATATTTATCTTTTATATATATTAAAATATGCTAGAAAAATAAAAATAAGGAAATAATAGGGGATGAAATTTCTGTTAAATTTTACTTATATTTTAAATAATTTATTTTAAGAATACTTTATCGTGTGAAATAAAAAGTTATGAAAATATTAAGTAAAATGAATAAAACGAGTCACTAATTAAATTATTACTCATCAATTAATGTTCAAATCTATTTATTAGTCGTTTAAATATTATTAATTTTGACTATGTAAATGAAATGTTGTCATTTTAAAGACTTAAATTCATTTAAATTTTAATATATGATCATCTTTCTTGTTTAAAATAATATTTATCATAATTTGAAATTATTCTTTGTATTGACGATCATGCATTTAAGAAAAGAAGTGCAATAATATTAATGTTCAAGTGAGGTAATCACATTTTCAAAAACCCAGAGAGATATTTGAATACTAATGCAAAGTATTTGTAATTTATCTAACCTATTGTTAGGATTATTTTTATCTTCGAAAATTTTATGTTTATTTGTATCCCTTAAATGGGTTACAAATTAAAATCTTTAATCCAATTCCACATTTTAAGTTCTAAATAAATTTATTAACAATTTGTTCCTTCTTTTCTTTGAGTTTGGACTATAAAAAAAAAAAAGTCAATTCATCTTTTAACTCCACTAAAATGTCATGCCTCAACTATTAGAATGATTGTATAGTAAGTTTTTGAATAGTTACATTTCCACGAGCCTAAAATAAGTTCATTAGAAAAAAAGTGTACTCCAAAGAGGAGGGGTGAATTGAGTTTTTAAAATTTTCTTTGCAAAAACTTTAGTTTAGTATAACCCTTTTCAATTTAATTTTATACAATCACACACTCACAAGAATTCTTATCAACCACCTTACTTAAACCAACCAACAATCCTATGTATGAAGATAACAAACCAATTCCCAATTTCAATACTTCAATAGATAAGCAAACTTCAGAATCAGAGTTTCTTTCCAATAATGAATAATGATAATATCAATTTATAATTTCAAAAGATTGATTTTAAGCGCCCTGCAACTTTCCTTCAATGGAATAATTAATTTTACAAGATTTACCTCAGTTGTGATATTCAAAAACTCAGCAATTAAATCTAATCTAAAATTTCAATCCAACCAAGTATAATTCTTTGATTCAAAGATAATCAAATCAGTATTCCAGAAATTTCCCAATATCCAATAAGATTTCATCAATTAAATAAACATACACAGTTTATATACTTGGAAGAAGAGAGGAACACCATATTTTTCACAAGGTTCGGTCAGCGGCCTACATCCTTACCTCAAGCAACACGCTGTGAGGATTCCTTTCCAACTTCGTTACCAGGGTGAAGTTACAACCTCTCTCCGTTCGAGGTGGAGATATCTCTCTAATGAGAGTACCCCTCTCACTAAGTAACGATCCAACAATCCTACATCGTCAAACAAAAACAGAAACAAGAACAACTTTGTTCGTACAAGAAATACTCTCAGTTAGAGCAGATTTGTACAATTCAAAATCAGTATACTTCAATCAAAATACAATATAGAAATTGAAGCTCAAAATAATATCACTAGGGTTCTGATTTAAGAGTGAAAAGATTGAGAGATTGAATCAAAATTTCAGTTGAAACTTTAGCAAAAGCATAGCAACTCTTTCAGAATACTTTCAGTAATATGATTTTAGAAATATGATTTGTATGTGAGTCGTGAGTTGCCCGCATTTTCGAAAATATCAAGTATATATAGAGTAATAAAGTTTCTTACCCTTTTCCCAAAGTTTCCTCTTTGTTTGGAGTTAACAAATCAATTTTGGAAACTTTTATCAGCATTATTTAAAACATAAACATGTACCTCAGCCGACTAAGCCCCAAGGGTTAGTTGCGTGAGCTTCTTAAAATCAATGTGTTTCAAAGACCAGTATTGTGACGACCCAAAAATTCTGCTATATATATATTTTCCACATATTAAACTTTGATACCATACTATAATATGCCGAACCCTAAGTGGGTATCGGGCTGACCTGTTCATCACAAATATCTACCATATAGTGGAGTCATACACATAATATCACAGATATAATACCAGAGCACTAATGTCATCATAATTACACAGGTTACTCTCCAAAAATAATACTACAATACGACCTCCAGGTGTATTAGAAATATCACTATATACATAACCAATCTCACTAGCACTTACTTAAAATAATACTATCTATGTCTTGTCCTGTAACTCTAGGCTTGATCCCCTCGTGGTCCTGAAATGTTGAAATATTTATTGGGATGAGACACCTCTCAGTAAGACGGAATAAATTATTGCCAGTGTGTGGTAGATGAGTTTTACATATTTAAATATAGCTATTAATTAAACTATAATCGAAAAGCATCTGTATAACAATCATAACTCACACCTATGCATTTCAAGGTACACATTTTCTACTCAAACATACTCTAACATAATAGATAATTCTATTTTCATAAAACTACCTATATACATAATATACTTCCTTTTCTTTCCCTTGATGGTTCTAGTATAACATCATGAATTAATCCCGCATTGTGCGACCCGAGGGTTGGATTTAACAATGACTGGCCTATCAGGCTAAGTCAAACATAACATAACTACGCATGATTGCCCACCCAACTTGGTCCGCCCATATCCTATGCTTCTTAACACTTATCGGGTCAGCACACAGTGGGTATCCTATGCTTCTCAACACTTCAGGGCTAATCGGCTCTGACACCAACACATTCTAAATAGTGTGGTAGCATTGCCAACTATACACCCAACCTAGTCCGCCCATCCTGCTCTTCTCAACACTTCTTGGGTCGGCACATAGGGAAATTACACTGTTTGATCTTGCTAACTAGTTAAGGTACCGTCCTTTAAGCATACCTAATCCATCAGGGTTTTGATATCATATAGTACAATTTATATAACATAACTGATAACGTAATCTCATTTCATGATCTTCATTTTATAAATCTGTATAAAGCATGTTTTCACTGACATATCTTATCTATCATATCGTAATCGGTAAAAAAAAAACTTCATATCATAACTATTTCTGTATAAAATCGGCATATCACATCATAACATGACCAATTCACACCTTTCGTGACCCTTCACACATAACATGGTTAATTCACCCCCTTCATGGCTCTTCACACATAACATGACCAATTCACCCATTTCGTGGCCCTACACACATAACATGGCCAATTCAACCCTTTCGTGACCTTTCACACATAATATGGACAATTCACCCTATTTATCATCCCAGCTAGGAGTATGTAGTCTAGAGGGGGTGAATAGACTCTTTTCGCGGAATGCGTATTTTTCTACAAAATAGAATGCTTGGCAAGATACTAAAAATTATATCACAATATATGAAATATAAATCATGCACAAGACATAAATAAAAGAGTGAAGGGAGAGAAAACTTAACACCGAAGATTTAACGTGGCTCGCCACCAAGCCTACGTCCACGCCTTAGCACCAAACTAAGGATTCCACAATCTAATATGAGTACTCTTTCACCGGCGGAGCAAGCCTTACAACTCGGGTACCAAACCCTACACTCGGGAACAAATCCCTGTCGC
Source organism: Malania oleifera (assembly GCF_029873635.1). Classification (NCBI taxonomy): domain Eukaryota; kingdom Viridiplantae; phylum Streptophyta; class Magnoliopsida; order Santalales; family Ximeniaceae; genus Malania; species Malania oleifera. Next base: position 106,576,302 of record NC_080424.1, read on the forward strand.
GCTCACTAAGAGCCTTCACTTCGGTTCACAACGAACCTTCACCAAATGGTTTGCAAAGAACCTTACAAGAAGATGGAAATACAACACAATGCTCCTCAAACGAGAAAATATATATATTACAATCCAAACCTCGCACTATTCTTTCAAGAATTGAATCAAACATAATAAGTGAGCAAGATAGAATGAACACATGTAATGAAGAACTAATATGCAATATGTTAGGTTTTGTATAAAATAATGTTATTCACTAAGAATGATCAAAGACCTTCAAAACCATGTTAATACAAGTCCAATAGCTTGTATTTATAGCCCAAGAGCCAAAGGAGTCGTTAACTAGCTGTTGGGGAGAAGAAAAGATATTTTATTTGGTAAACTAATCTTTTTCCGTCCGTTGAAATAGTTCTGCCTATTAGACTCGTCGACTAGTCCCTTGTACTCATCAACTAGTGTCAGCTAGTCAATCGTCGACAAATCCCCTATTCTCGTCGATGAGTGCCCTGAATTAGAAAAAGTCATCAACATGAAAGTTGTGGGATTTTTTTTTAACTTTCCATGAATTGTTTTGAATACACATGAACACCATGTTTGACTTATTATTTGACTTTTAGCGCATGTGTGTTTAGGGACATTTTACTGGTGAGATTTATTGGTCTAACATATATCCAGTAAAATCTGAAAAGAGTACTTATACTATTTGAACTCCTAAACTTTAAAAAATTATTTCAGTATAAGTTGCTAACAAATTCTAAGCATGTATTCAAAATTGATAGGGAAACATCTTTTCTTTAAATCTCTATCTTGTGTGGTCACCCAAACTTCTGGCTTAGATCTATTCTGAAGTCATCTTGTGGCACATGCTTTAATGAAATGATGTTATTGAAAAACCTTTATTTGAAAAAAAAAAATTGCCACGGGTTATTTAAGTTTGTCATATGATCCCTACTTTAAATTTATTTTATTTCTCTGGATCCATATGGTTACATTTTTCTGGTCATATTATGAATCGTGCTCAAATGCTTAACTAGGAAAATGATGTTTGCTTGAACTTTATTTTAAAGTTTATTTTTTAGCAAGCATTGCCCCCATAACTTATCTAAAATCATAAGGGGAGATATATATTATATATATATATATATATATATATATATATATTTATATACATATTTCAATTGCAAGAAATGAACTTTCATAGAATATATCTTATTTCTTACTTGTATGCTTTATGCTTCATGACTTGTGCTATCCTGTCTTAAAACTTTTATGTCATGAAATTGTCTTAAAGGTGTTGCATTACATAACTGGTTCATTGATTGTTTATGAAATGCATATGAACTAATTAGACCACTCTTATGCTCAAACCATCACTTGCAATCATATGCCGTATGTTTTTAAATTCCAATCTTTTGTGGATCTTATGTTGTGTTCAAAATGAATTGATTTGTTTATACTTCTGGTTTGATCATGTTTGTCATGACATTTTTTTTAATAACCAGTTATACTGTGTTGTATGAAAAATAAATGCTAAAACAATAAAGGAAGAGTATTTTCTAAACAAATTGAATTTTTTTTTTTTTCAAAAAGGGGAGTTCTCTTGCTAAGTGTGTTTTTAAATATTCAAACGTTTTCTACTTAGCTTAACATTTTTTGCTAATGCCAAAAGGGAGAGAATTTTTATGACCAAAATGTTTATAATCAAAAGGGGGAAATTTCTTTAGGGCAAATAACATAGCGGCAAATTTCTGAGCCTGTGCTTGAATGTTAAAATTAAATGCATGATTATTTGTAATGTCTTCTTTTGTGAATATGCCTGAACTTTACTATTTATATTTTCTATGCATATTGTTTGAGGGAGTCTTTTCAAGTTGTACACATTTTACTCTTATGTGTTTGTCATTATAAAAAATGAGGAGATTGTTGATTTTTTGAGTCCGATATCTGTTTTGATGCTGACAAACACAAGTGTCTCTTATGTGTGTGTTTTAGTGCGTAAACAGGTATTATTTAGGTCACACATAAGATCAAGAGAATATGGAAGCCAAGGCAGGTCTTAAAGCACAAATCTGGCACATTCCATGATGTTAAAGAGTAAAGGAGAAGAAAAAGATATGTTTTGAATTATAATTGCATTTGATTTTATTATTTGGTCTGTAATAATGCATGCATCTGCATGATATGGATTGTATGCTTAGATGGTCATAGACTGACCATAGGGAACCACAAGTCCGTTGACTGACCTTAGGGTCATCGACCGACGTTGAATTTTTTGGGTTATTTTAAGGTCATAGGTTGACCTTAAGACACATCATGAAAATTCCCTTAAGCCTAAATTGCCAACACACAAAAAGGGGACAATATCATATAAGGTTAAAAGATAGGAAAAATAAGTTTTTCAAAGAGCCTCGGTCGATCGAACTCCTTGCGTTATAAACGCTTCGGGCGACCGACCTATCCAAAAGTCAAAATGTTAACCATAACTCAGCCAACCGACCCAATTTGAATGCACTACCCACGGTTGACTAAACCCTGGCTTTAACTTTTCCTACCGCCCTTAACAAACCGAACTTAAAGTTCAAAAATGTCTCGGCAAACCGAAACCCATGATCTAGCAAACTGAACTTGATAATAGGCGACCAAACCTTGAAGGGTTGAATTTTCGCCTTGCTCGGTCGACCAACCACTGCCCATGGCAAATCGAACCCTAAAATTATTTCAAATTTGTTGTGTCTGTTCAAGCAACCGGCCCATTGCACCAGGCAACCAAATCTCTCGGGTTACCAATTTTTTACCGGGGTAATTAGGGTAAAAACATAATTAAATAATTTTTAAAACTCTTAATTTGTCCCTAACGGTCATATTTTGTTAAAAAACTATAAATACCTCTTTCATAACTTAGATTAGGAACTTTGATTAGCCAATTTTTATCTCTAATTTTATCCTAATCAAAGTTCCCCCAAAACACGTTTTTATTGCAAAACTCTTTTATTGGGACAAATCTTTTACACTTTCCAACTCTCTTCATTATTCTTTGAAAACTATCTTTGCAAGAGACTAATTTTTATAAGCATTTTGTTTTTCATTCAAGGCATTAACTCTTTCATTTCTTTTTCACTTTGAAAATCATTTTGGAAGTTTGCTTTGATCTTTCTCCATATATTTTCATGGTAAATATTATATTGGAGAAATACATTCTTGCTTTGATTTACACATTGAATATCAAATATTTGTACATTTGTTTTGTGCAAAATCATTTGAAACCAAAACCCTAAATTCTCCAGTTTGTTCTTGAAAAAATATTGTTTTGAGAAAATCCCTTTAGTTTAACTTAATTCCAAAATATTCCTCAAAATTTAATTTAATCAAATCCCTACAGTTTAACTTAATTTTATAATATTTCCAAAAATTTAATTTAATCAAATCCCTGCAGTTTAAGTTAATGCCAAAATATTTCCCAAAATCTAATTTAATCAAATCCCTAAAGTTTAATTTAATTTCAAAATATTCTCAAAAATCTAATTTAATCAAATACTACAATTTAATAAATAAATCATAATTTTCATATTCATAAAATTACTCATAAAATCATATACAATACCTCAGTAATCACATACCATGATATAACCCGCTAAATTTTTAAAATAACCGACATAATTTATTCCCCTTACCTTAGCACTGAAGTGGTGCCTACAAAACTCAAATTACAAATCTGCTCCAATTTACTTGTTAAGGATCAAAACCGAGACCCCGTGGCAGTGTTCGTTTTTCGATTTGGTTGAGAAATATAGATAAATTAAAGAGAGAGAAAGTGAGCTCAAGGAGAGAGAGAGAGAGAGAGAGAGAGAGAGAGAGAGAGAGAGAGAGAGAGAGAGCTCCATTCGACCACATTGGGGGGAAGAATGTGAAATTGCCATCCTAAACTTCACTTATATATCATATTATTCATTTAATTAATTCAATTTAATTAATTATTTTTTTAATTTTTAGGATCATACTACTAATCTTGTATAACTATTTTTGAGGTCGTTACAAGTATTAAGTCAGTTGACTGCTTCGATTCTATTTGCTTATAAATAATTAGAACAATATGTTAGTTGCTTGATGATAAATCATCAGCCGCCTAATCCTGCATGCTTCTTCTTTATTTTTCAAAATTTGTTTTTAAAACTTAACTTTGAACTTGGAGAACTTATTTGAGACTTAATGAAAATATTTTTTTCATGGTTTAAAAACAGGTATCTAAGTCAATGATATTTCCGAAGAGTTTCAAGCATCCATATTAAATTTTATGAAGTACTTACATGAGACTTTTAAAATAAACTTTCTATGCACTAAGTTTTCGTGCTTTAGTTTCCATTCTTTGTGTCCATCTTGACCTCTTTCTTCAATAAGCTTTAACTTCATCATTTCTCATGTCTGTAAGTACAATCTTCATTCATTCTTTTCAAACACTTAAACTTGTTATCATGAAAACATTTAAAACCTGAAACTTCACTTAAACAAACGTGTTAAGTATTCTTGATTTGTTATCATTAAACTGAGATTAAGTCTTATTAGGCCAACAGTTCGTAAATGATTTATTGAAAGTTTTGAATAAACTATCGATCGTATGTTTGATTCATTTGTAATTAAATATTTTTGATAAATTTAAAATTACATAATTAAAAAAAATAACACATCCATTATCTCCTATTATTTTTTTAAATTTCATTTTAAATTCAGAAAATATTAGGGAAAGGAAAGTTAAATATTAAGGAATCAATGTTTTGTTGTTTGATTATCGAAGAAAGTAACAAAGAAAATGAAAAATATATCAAATTTAGGAACAAAATTTTGATTTTACACATCATTAATATTTTATTTTTTAAAAATTTTTAATGGAATTTAATATAGAAGAAAAATATAATGAAAAATAAATTTTTTCCTTATTTTTCTTTCATTTTCTTTTCCCCAATAAAGGAAAGAAAAGAGCTTTGCTTGAAGTCGGACTTGCTTCATAATGAGAGCTCCTTTAAACAAAAAAAAAAGGTTTTAATAACCCAACCCTCCCATTATAGTAGGCAAGCACAAATTTTCCAATTTGGGCATATGCCACTTTGACAAGAGGTTAGAACTTCCCTGCCCCCCTCCCCCCACCAAAAGTCAATTCACAAATTATAAAATTTATTGCAAATAGATTTTAAAGTTCTCTACATACTTATTATCGTAAATAGGGAGACTATTACCTATCCTTTTTAATCGGAATAGATCTCCCGGACCGAGAAAGAAGTTTGAGGAAAAAGATCACGAACAATTTCTTAGTTTGTCAACCAATCTCCCAAAAGGATCAATTTTCCTTTCTTCCTAACATCACACAAGTGGCCAAGTATTTCTCAATATTGCATGCCGCATGAAAGCCTAGCCTCTTTGCCATGACATGTTTTAGTCTACCTTGAGTATTTGGACTTCAAAAAAATTATGATTTGTTTGGATTCATGCTTAGACCAAATGAATTTTTAAATATATACAAAATTTTTTTATCTCAATAAGAGACAAACATCAACAATGGACATGAGAAATATGAGAAATCTTAGGCAACCACTTTGAAAGTAAATTTCCTTATCAATGGCATCTTAAAGAATGAATTCCATTTGAGAGTTGTTCATTAATTAAAATAAAGTAAAAAATAATTGAAATGCATTGCCTAGCTCACAAAATTCAACGACTCAATTTTCTCCAGAATTCTCAAGAGACTCACAACCTTTCAATGCCTACTTTTCCTTGCTCTTTCCAAAATAAAATTTTATATAGTCCTCAAACGCACATCATGTGGTGGTCTTGTTCCACTGAAGCACCGTATGTTTGACAGTAACTAAGCTTTGACACTAGGAGATCTAGTGGGAAACGTTCGCATTGCAGCATATCTAAATTCCATGCCCTTCGCGTTCTCATTTGGCAAAGCAGATCTTATGGCCAATGGACAAAACAAATGACTGGTTATTGGGTAGAACGCGTGGATCCAATCCAAGCAACACCCAAATCAATGGCTTAGCTTGAAGCATAAACCCTGTTTAGATCTTCCTCCCTCACTGTTCTAGCAGAATTCAGCAATTTGTGTTATCACCAAGATATCGATTCAGCACAAACAACAACGAATAGAAGAGTAGAAGCAAGTTCAAAGAGGTGAGAGAAAATCAGAGCACATTCATGGCTTCGACCACAACCAACCCTCTGCTTTCCTCAACATTCTTCGCTCACAGAACCCTTCTCTCTCCCCCAACTCCCAAAATCACCAGACCACCACTGCCCTCCCTCCTCAAACCTAAGCCCATAATCGTTCGGGCCATTCTCCACAAAAATCCCAATTCAAAAACTCTAGATAAAACCCCATCTCAGGCCACTCTAGCCGCCCTCCTCTTTTCTTCCCTCACTCAAACCACTCCTCAAGCCCTAGCCCTAGATCCTGCAACTCCACCACCGCAGCCCCCACCTCTAATTCAAGCTGAAACCACAAAACCCCAACCCTCAAATGCTCCACCCTTTTCGCAGAACCTCCTCCTGACCGCCCCAAAACCCCAAACCGCCCCTGACCTCCCGGAGGGCAGCCAATGGCGATACAGCGAGTTCTTGAACGCAGTCAAGAAGGGCAAGGTCGAAAGAGTCAGGTTCAGCAAGGACGGCGGCGCCCTCCAGCTCACGGCCATCGACGGCCGCCGAGCCACCGTAGTCGTCCCCAACGACCCTGACCTTATTGACATTTTGGCCATGAACGGCGTTGACATATCCGTCGCCGAGGGCGACGCCGGTAATGGGTTGTTCAATTTTATTGGGAATTTGCTGTTCCCGTTCCTGGCTTTTGCGGGATTGTTCCTCCTGTTCCGGCGAGCTCAGGGAGGCCCCGGCGGGCCAGGCGGGCTCGGAGGGCCGATGGATTTCGGGCGGTCCAAGTCGAAGTTCCAGGAGGTCCCGGAGACTGGCGTTAATTTCGCCGACGTCGCCGGGGCCGACCAGGCAAAATTGGAGTTACAGGAGGTGGTGGATTTCTTGAAGAACCCGGACAAGTACACTGCCCTTGGAGCTAAGATTCCAAAAGGGTGTCTTTTGGTTGGACCGCCGGGAACTGGGAAGACCCTTCTGGCAAGGGCGGTGGCGGGAGAAGCCGGTGTACCGTTCTTCTCGTGCGCAGCATCAGAGTTTGTGGAATTGTTCGTGGGAGTTGGGGCTTCTAGAGTTCGGGATTTGTTTGAGAAGGCGAAGTCCAAAGCACCCTGCATTGTGTTCATAGACGAGATTGATGCGGTGGGGAGGCAGAGAGGGGCAGGTCTCGGGGGTGGAAATGATGAGAGGGAGCAGACTATTAATCAGCTGTTGACAGAAATGGATGGATTTTCAGGGAATTCAGGGGTTATCGTGTTGGCAGCGACGAACAGGCCTGATGTTCTTGATTCGGCATTGTTGAGGCCGGGAAGGTTTGATCGCCAGGTTACTGTGGATAGGCCTGATGTTGCTGGTAGAGTCAAAATCCTCCAGGTTAGATATATCGATTCAAGTTATTAGCTTTCTTCTTCATTTGTGTTTCAATTTAAACTATCAGTAAGCTGGCATACTAAGGTAAGTTGATGTAGAAGTTTATGCACATGGTAAGAGACAGAACAGATAAAAGAACATGAACTGGTCCTAATGTCCACTTTACAACCAATATACAGTACATTATGTTTGGGAGTTTAAAAAGAAGAGGGGATGGAAGAGTTTCAAGAGGAAAATAATAGAAGGGAAAGGAAGAGAACTATTGGATGCTTACCCTTCCCTTGTTAGATGTTTTATTAAATTACATTAGGGAATAGGGGGTAATTGTTAAATTTACTCTCATGTTCCTCGAAAACCCATGGATTCAGGTGTTTGTATTTTGGGGTTTGGGTGGGAAGGAGAAAACTTCCCCAATCCTGTTTTTCCAAAAGTAAAATGCACACATGTAGATACTAAACTCATCATCCCTCCATTCCTTCTCTTCTCCATGCAAACATTGTGTAGAACTGTAAATATATACAGGTTATCTTATGGAACATGGTGACAGTTGTGGTTTTTTCTAGCAAACTACTGCATATTTTTAGATGTAGTTAAACTAGCTTGTTAGCTCAAGACTCAAAAACAAGTTTTTCAAGGTCCAAAAACAAAGTTCGTATAGTGGCTACAAGTATTAATAGTTTGATTGCTGCCTTAGAAAAGATATCCCTCTTTATTGCTATATTGCGCAATTTGGGAGGTTGGAATATCATTTCATTAGAACTGAACAAAATGTCCTTGTGTGGGACAGGTGCACTCTAGAGGAAAGGCTCTTGCAAAAGATGTTGACTTTGAAAAGATTGCAAGAAGAACTCCCGGTTTCACAGGTGCTGATTTGCAAAACTTAATGAACGAGGCAGCCATTCTTGCAGCCAGGCGTGACTTGAAGGAGATTAGCAAAGATGAGATATCAGATGCTCTGGAGAGGATCATTGCTGGCCCAGAGAAGAAAAATGCAGTAGTCTCGGAAGAAAAGAAGAAATTAGTTGCCTATCATGGTATATTATAGTTGGCCATTGACGTACTTCTCACTGCAAATGATGGCTTTTCCCATAATAGAAGTATATCTATCTGTTCACCTTGTGTATATGTGCTTAAATTTGCAGAGGCTGGGCATGCTCTTGTTGGTGCACTTATGCCTGAGTATGATCCCGTGGCCAAGATATCCATCATTCCTCGTGGTCAGGCTGGTGGTCTTACCTTCTTCGCTCCAAGTGAAGAGAGGCTCGAGTCTGGATTGTACAGCAGAAGCTACCTGGAGAATCAGATGGCTGTTGCACTTGGTGGAAGGTTAGTTGAACTGAAACCAATCTCATGTTCCCTAGGAAAGCTTTCTTTGAAGGCACACGAGGACTTGTCTGCCTTCAATATGAAACAAAAACTTAATAAGCTTGTGAAGACTAAAAAATATTGTCAAGTTGGGCATCTTCAATTGATTCTGTATAAAATTTCCCTTCCAGTTTTGTATAGTTGGATATTCATGAAACTGGATTGGAATTTGCAAGTTTTTGCCCAATTTGCAGTAACTATCCTGCTTCATTTCTCTAAACAACAAACTTACCTCACCCTGTCCTTAATGCAGAGTTGCTGAAGAGGTTATTTTTGGCCAAGAGAATGTAACAACTGGGGCATCCAATGACTTCATGCAAGTTTCGCGAGTGGCACGGCAAATGGTCGAGAGATTTGGGTTCAGCAAAAAGATTGGACAAGTTGCAATTGGTGGACCAGGGGGCAATCCCTTCTTGGGTCAACAGGTATTATTATGGCTTTGTTTGAATTAAGGATTTTTTAAAAGGAAAGCAAAGGAAAAGGAAATAGGAGACAAACTAATTTTTTTCATCTCTATCTCAAATACTGTAAATTTGAGGGGTGTTTGGATCGGGCTAATTCTTAAAAGATTTTCAAGAATGCTGTCTCAAATATTAGATGCCCATGTTTGGGAGTTTCAGGGTATAGCGAAGGTATCTTGGATTCCCTAATTCTGCATTTGGGAGTTTGAATTTTAAGTCCTAGATTTGGATTTATGTGGATTTGGACAAAACATAAATATAAACTTGTATTGAGTTTCATCTTAATAGGCTCAAAATTCATACTGCCAGACACTACCTAAGAGTGCAAGATGTCCCCACCTTGGTATTTAAAACCCACTTTTCCCTTGGGATAAACGTTAGATTCCCATGAGAATCCACCTTCATGAAACAAAACCATTCATTCTTTCAGATGTAATTGCCCGTTGTTCATTAACACCACTACATTTTGACATTCCAGTTATTATTTTACTTCATAAATTTTCTCTCACATTTTCCTTTTATAATCAACGAGGGAAAAATAGAAAACTTAACAATATCATTTTATTTCATTTCCATCAAGAATTTGAAAAATTACAAGCTTCTGGATCCAAGGATTTGTTAGTTATTTCATTTCTTTGATGGACATCTTATTGAACACCGTCCATTTGTTCTGCCTACATTTGCAGATGTCAATGCAGAAGGATTATTCAATGGCAACTGCAGATGTGGTGGATGCAGAGGTGAGGGAGCTGGTAGAGAAGGCTTACTCAAGGGCCAAGCATATCATCGCAACCCAAATAGACATCCTTCACAAGCTTGCCCAGCTCCTCATAGAAAAAGAAACTGTTGATGGGGATGAGTTCCTGAGCCTCTTCATCGATGGAAAAGCAGAGCTATTTGTCACCTAATTACACACTTGATAACCTTCAAAATCGTGTTGTATTATAAAAACCTCAAATACATTTTGTGTACACAGTGTTAAACCCAGTTCATCATTCAAGAAATTCAGGAAACAAAAAATAGCACTACCAATTTTCCAAAAATAGGACAAAAAAAAAAAAGAAAAATACAAGTGCAACTCTCTCTTCCTATGGTACACTTCTGGATCCAATCCCAACTTAGATGATCAAGCATATAACACTCAAGATCTGTTACATCTGTTACAACAATTATTCCAGCAATTGATGATTTTAGCACCAATTGCTGAAGAATTTTACAGGGTGCATCATTTTCCAATTTTTTGCCTTTTTTCTTCTAGGGCAGCAGCTTCATTCAACATGTCAGCTGCATCTTTGTGCATGTCGAGCTTGGCAAGGGCAACTGCCTGCATGTAAAACGCGGTCGACCAATCTGGATAGACACACTGTGCTTGCATTGCATCCCGGAGGGCAGCATCAGGTTGATCACAGAGCAGATGGCAGAGACTCCGCCGGGCATATACAGTTGGCGAAATCATTGTTCCCACATCTATAAACTGCACATAAATGCAGACCACAAATGCAAATGAACACAATAGTTTTAACATAAATGAGTAAAGTTGGCTTGCATTGCTCCAGTGCTGCTTTGGCTCAACCTTGGAGTTCAAATTGAGTCAAGAGTTCGCACTTGACAAGTAAAGCAATATTAATTGCAAGTCTAATTGAGCTAAATCAAGGTTTTGTTATTTATTGTTTTTATTATATATTTTATACATAATATTACATGCTTATGCATTACCTCCATATTTTTAAAATTATTTTACAACTAAATTGAGCTCAACTCAGTCAGGTTGAGTTGAACAACAGAAAGACTGATAAAATTAGAATTGAATATTGATCCTTTCTTTTTTCTGTTGAATTCAAGTATCTAACTTGATACAGCCTAATCACACCTATTGGCAAGTTTGTGGGTTTGGGTATCCAACGAGTCATGGATGCTGAAATCTCTGGTGCAAGCATTGGCCAGAAAGATTCCAAATAACAAAGGGAAAGGTATAATCTATTGTGCCATTATGCCAAACCATATCTTTCTTGGGTCATGCTATGTTATGAATCCTTGGAGGAAAAGGCATTCATACCTGAGAATAACAATCTATGGCAGTCTTAAAATCTTTGTCACGGAATGCCAAATCCCCACGTTTTCTTGCCTCCAGCATATCTCTCATTTGTTGAGTCCACTCTTGGAAAGATAACTGACACGATCAATATCCAAATTAAGAAATTAGCACTAGCATTAGCAAGAGTGGCCTAGACAGCCCCTCTTTACAACACAATTACCTCATTGGTTCGTTCATCATCTTTGTAGTGTGTCATCACCAAGATCTGGTGAATAGCTGTGAGATCCATCCGTGAACATGCATCACCCATAGGAGAAAGAGGATGTTGAGGAGTAGGAGGTGCTTCCTCATGCTTTGGAATCCCTAGCATCACGTACGATGGGACCTACAAGCAAACAATTATGGTCCATCTAGTATTGATGGAAAACACACTTCGCATTCCTATGAATACAACTACAAGCAATAAAAGAAAGCATCATTCTGTCTGGAGAATGAAAATACGTTACACAAAACCAGAGAATCCTAGGCAAGCATTTTGGAACAGAAGCAAACAATGTGGAAGAAAGTGGAAACATAAAGGGAATAAAGGGAAACATGAAAACCTAGGGAATATATTTGTGAGTCATACCATGTGATTATTAAATTTAAGCAACCAAAACAACTGATGTCTAAAGCTCTCGAGTGTTGAGAAAAAAGTTGTTACATAAACTACCACAGGCAAAGGTTCCGTGGGTCTACATTTGGTACCAATTCAAGGTGGTTAACAAGGCTGCTAGGAATCCACTTCCTATAAGAAATGACCCTTCAAAAAATGCTACAACCAGTTTCCAACCAAAGTGGCAAGATAAAAGATAACTGCCAACAAAAACATGCAAGAGGGCTTCTACTTCATAACATTGTAGAGGAGTAGACAAAATACTCCAGGAAACAGCAAATGTAAACTTGCATTTGCTGCAACAGCTAAATATTTTTAAAAGCACAATAACAGGACAAACTGATTGTTAAATTTCTATGAACAGATTCAGTTTTGAGCACACTAAAAACAATCTCACCTTACTAAAACAGCAAATCAAAACAATAATACGTTTATAATATGTTTCCAACATTCAGATAAGCCTTGAACATCAGAATGCCATTAGCTTTAAATGTGCAGTATATTTATTTCAAAATGCACCGGGGCGACATAGGAGTCCAACACAAAACAAAATCTCCTGGTTTTTTACTCTAGCCTGCTATCAACTCAATTAAGGAAATCATGTTTTTTATGCCCAAATCCTAAGGATATAGGCTCAGGCAAACTCTAGGATTGGCCTACATCACTTGCCAAGCGCAACAAGAAACATACATACATCCATATTCATCAACTAAACAAATGCATCTGAGCTGAAAGAACATGCTCAAGGATGAACAATTGAATGTCAGCATGCATTAGAAACGGAAAGAACTTACATCAGGTTTACTCTGCAGTGGTGAAAGTGTGGAAACAAGATCTTTGGGATTTGGTCGCTCCCTAGGTTCATATTGCAAGCACCGTGAGGCAAGATCAAAAACCACTGTTGCCTCCTCAGTTGAAAAGTTTCCCTCCAAATGTGAATCCATTAGTAGAAGAATGTTTTTGCCCCTTATCATATCAAGAGCCTGTATACACAGATAATAAGAAATAAGTACAATAAAATATATAAAAATTGGAGTGCACCTAAGGATGTTTTTGCCCCTTCTTAGTGACGACAGCATAGTTGGCCAACAGCTAGAAAGGTGAAAATGCAATGGTATAACCCTAGATTTGATTGCAGTTCTTCTCCAGATAACAAGTTGAATCAATTAATATAACACCTCTGATCATTATGCAAGAAAATCAACCAAAATACCTCCATACATGATGAGACCGTCACACCTAAGGCCCCGAGCACCTGACTATTTAAGGTTCGTAAAAGACATCTCATCCATTTTTAAGTTAAATCACTAATTTAAAATTATTTCAATAATGATTTCTATGATCTCAAACCAAGTGCGTTTAACTACATTGTTAAATTAGGTTGTTTTAATAATACTTCATAGGTCACAAGTCATAATAATAATAATAGTAATAATTCATAGAAATTAGAGATTAACAACCAACCAACTTTTGAAATGCCTTAAATCTCCCATGATCTCAAGTTCGTATAATCACCAATCTCCTCTACAATACTGAATCATTTTCACTGCTTAATTTGCACACGATAATGTTTCAGAAGGCTAGCTAACAAGGAGAACAGCTATCAACAAACTTTTCCTAAGAAAGGATCAGAAAGTATTTAAATAGAATTATGATAATATATCTAAAGCCTCAGTGTTGCTCAGATGCACCGTTAAATATGCAATAATGATGCTAAAGAAACAACATGAAATTGACGATTGTCAGGTGATACAGGATAAAATCCACATGATTTCAATTCCAATTCAACTCTAAACAGAATTAATACATTGGGACTTTCATAGGCCTACAATATTTGAAAAACAAGAAAAAAAAAATTAGAATCCTAAATGAACTCAAAAACAGTACTTTCCTAAATAATAATATGCTAGAAATCTGAAGGATCTTAGATAAGCAAGAGTACTGCTTTCCTCAGTAATACTATCCTAGAATATAAATAAATACAATCCCAATAAAAACTAGCTAAATGTTGGGGGCTTTTATAGGCCTACAATATCTGAAAAACATGAAAAAAAAAAAAATTAGAATCCTAAATGAACTCAAAAACAGTACTTTCCTAAGTAAAAATATGCTAGAAATCTAAAGGATCTTAGATAAGCAAGAGTACTACTTCCTCAGTAATACTATCCTAGAATCTAAAAAAATACAATCCCAAGAAAAATAACCTAAATGAAAATATAATAAAAAATTCAAAAAGTTAAGAATCATTGTTTGCTACATCATGAGGCCTTTGTTTGCAGTGTTACTTTTCCTAACTTACATATTTATAAACCATAAATGTTAGACTTTAAAGAACTTAAATGTTGAAGAAAAAAATCTCACATATTCTATTTTATTGTTGGAAAATCATATTACAAGCTTTCTTCAAGATCCTCTAGTAATGCAATGTTCTATCATACATAGACTTTAACATGCAAATTGAACAATTTGAACCAATCCAGTTCAAAGAAAAATTGAGAATCTGACAACAGCAGGTACCAGAGTCCCATGTGCCAACTCAAGTAAAGTAACAACCGCAACTACATGCAAAGAAAATCAGTACTTGCAAGTTGCAACAATGACCAAATGGCAATGTTCTTCCAAGATCACAAAATAAACATATATAAGAATTAATCAATTATAGAACTTAGATTTAAAAATAAAAATAAAAAAGGAAAGTGAAATTTAAGTACCCCATAGGCCATGGATAATGACCAAGATGGGAGACGCCAAACTGTAGCCAAACAAATTAAGCTATAATGTCTATCTTCCACCAATGCCCAGTGAAACGTGGAAGTTCTCAAAACTCCAATATTTTCATAGTTAGAATTAAGATTCGTCGGTGAGTTTTAAACCTCAACTCAATTCAGATTTTACCAGTTATTTGGGTTAGTTACATTAAGCACATTTTTCCATTCCACTCTATCAAAATGCAGGAATATTTTTAGTTAAACCCTTAGACATTAAGTCAATTTTTATATTCTTCACACTAATCATTCCCTTCACCCTTTTTTCTTTGTTTCCAGCCTAAAAAACTTAGTTAAACCCTTAGACATTAAGTCAATTTTTACATTCTTCACACTAATCATTCCCTTCACCCTTTTTTCTTTGTTTCCAGTCTAAAAAACTTCTCCAAAAATATTTAGTTAATTTTTGCCATCCAAAGAAAACTTGCTGTCTGCATTGAGCCCTCCAATTTGGCAACTTCTAGTAGCTCAACTGCTTGAATTACAGCAAAACAACCCTGAGGTCCCTGACATAATTTCTTTTTTCAACGTAGTTCATCAAGATAGAAAACAAACATGCAATGAGAAAACACTTACATGACTTGGAGGGATGTGCTTCCCACTAAGAAGATCTAAAAGGACAGTCCCAAAGCTGAAGACAACACTTTCAGGAGTGACCCTTCCTACAATACAGATATAGTAATGGTAAAAATTATGTTAAAAAACACTCATGCAAGCACCGCAACAGCTTCCCTGCAATAATATTCATAATTCAAATGTGGATTGGGAAAATGCAGCTGTTACCATTTCTTAGATACTCAGGGGGAGTATACGCAAGATTTGTGCTATAACTTTTTCCATCTCTACTGTTCTTCATCAAACCAAAACATGAAAGCCGTGGATCACCATTCTGCCAAACAACCAAGTTTTAACACTATCACCACAAATGTCTAGCATTCCTCCCAAACCAAGGACGTGCAAAAAATGAACTTGACATAGCCAAAGCAAAAAGTGAGTTTAAGAATTCGTATGATTTAAGATTGAGAAGATAGATTTGTTACAACACCTCGCCGAAGAGAACCCTATAGGCATTTAAATCATGGTACAATGGACGGCCTTCAGTATTACAATAATCTAATGCTTCAGCTATAAAGAGGGCAACTCTTAACCGCATGGCCCACTCAATGGTCTGATTCTCCCCTGTAAAAAAAGTACGTGAGAAATGAATAGTTGAATTCATTCACAATTTGCAATTTTACATTAATATGCATTAAATGACAAAGCGAATGAGGCACAACCTTTCCAACTACACCCAAACGCTATTTAATCTGTTCTAGTACCAGAACCACAACGTACGAAAAGCAGTCTTATCAATTGAAATCACCCCATTGAACACGAGAGGATGCCAAGATTCATTTACATAAATAATCCATCAGTAATTCAGTGATTTGGCACAAGAACAATCTTACTCTTGCCCATTGAAATATATAAACTAATCACCTTATTGAATAAGAAAGAATGCGAAGATTCATTTACGTACATCATCCATTATCACAAATTTGACTAAATTTTGAGTTAGGTCGCAGACGAGAACTAATCACTGAAACTAATCAAAGCCCAAAAAAGGGGAGAAGAGAGACGTACAGTGGAATAGGTGTTTGGCGAGGGTATCGTTGGGCATATACTCAGCAACAAGCAGCCTCTCGTCGCCGTCACAGCAGTACCCAATCAAATTCGCCAGCCTTCGATGTCGCAGCTTCCCAACACCCCACGCTTCATCCTAAGAATCAACCAAAATCAAGACAAAGAAACGCGCATTAAACCCTAAAAACCGAAAAACCCTAACAATCGAGGAAGAGGCTGAAAAGGCAACAAAGACGAGAAAACACACAGCAAATTGCTTAGGGTCAGGCCAGGCGAGCTTGGTGAACTTCTTGACGGCGATCCACCGGCGGTTCTGGAGGCGACCCTTGTACACAACGTTGGGGGCTTTCTCCCCGCTCTCGGAGACGATGAAGTCTGAGCTGAAGTTGTTGGTGGCGGCTTTGAGGTCGGCGAGGGAGAACTGCGAGAAGGACGGGACCCCACCGCCGGAGTCCCCGCCGGCGGGATCGGTGCCGTTGGACGGCGGGTGAGACTGGTTAAACACCGTATTCTGGTCGCCCTTTCGCCGGTAGTGAAGCCTCCTCTTTAAGAAGGACGATTCGCAGCAACCCATGACTATGAAACTCGTTTGCTCAAGCTCTGTCCCCCCCACCAGCTGCTTCAGTGGGGAATCATAGAAATTCAGACTCAGAGAGAAAGAGAGAGAAGCAGAAAATGAAGGAAAAGCAGAGAAAAAGGTCAGAATTTATCTGGGTTTATCTTCAGAGAGAGAGAGAGAGAGAGAGAGATGGAGATGTGAAAGGAGATGACGAAGGTGGGAAGCAAAGAGGGAGAGCTCTGTTTCTGCCCTTGCTCATCCTTTTGGCTTCTCTATCTATTCTCTCTCTCTCTCTCTCTCTCTGTATTTTTTTTTATTTTTTTTTTTTGGGGTGTCTTTTCTCTGTGCCTTCTCTCTCAGTCTCTCCTACCAATAGGATTGTCGTGTTATACTAATAAAAGGTACTTTTGCCTTTATAAAAGCCCTAATTCATATTATTAATAATAATTTCATCTCCTTTCACTCTTTTTTTTTTTTTTTTTTTTTTAAAAAAAAAAATTGGCAGCTTTTGGGGGCTGTACATCTCCTTCAAATTTTCGCGATATTCTGTGACCCAATTCGGCGTTTTAAATTCCCGTGAGTTTAAATAAATAATACAAAATAATATTAGCTCTTTCAAAACTATATGAAGGTTTGTTAATTAGGAATTGACTCTAAGAATAGAAATTATATATATATTTTTTTTTCATTCTCAACGTTTAGTTTATTTCACTATATTTATGAATTAATTTTTTTTAATTCTTGTTTTTCATTCTTATGGTACTTTTATATATCTAAAAATATAATATATTTGATGAAGAGGCTTTTGGAAGGTTTCGGTGAATAAATTATAGAGGAACCTTTCCCTTCCACTTGTCAATGTGTTTGTTTTTTTTAATTATATACTTATTGAAAATGAGTCTCTCTTTTATATTAATAAATATAAGATTAATTTGTCACATGTCTAATATTAAGTAAATAAACATACGGACACGTAGAGGGAGAGGTTCCTTTCATAATTTCTCAGTTTCGGTGACCTCCAAAGAATCTCTAATAGCTAAGTTAGCGAATAATTTTCATATCAAAATGTGAAAGAGAAAAAATTAATCAAAAGGAAAATGGAGAAAGGGAATATGTTCTAACCCAATGAACTCACACCCTTTTTTGTTTCTCGACCCCTTTTCTTGTATATGTTGCTAGCACTTCTACCACGAAAACATGAATTTTTTCAATAGAATGCAGGACTAAAATCTACCATTGTTTACTGGTCCCACTTATCGAGGGATTGGTAGGTAAGGTAAACGATGAGCTCAGTAAATGGGTTAGCCACGAAGCTCGATAAAAGTAAGTCAGTTTTGGGTAACTCGATTTTGGGCATGTTAGTTAAGGAGACTATAAGCACGTTAATTTTGGAGGCTTTCTAAGCAAGTCGATTTTAGAGAGGTCAATTTTGAATAGGTTAGTTTTGAAGATTCTATAAGCAAGTCAATTTCGGGCAAATTAACTCTGAACAATTCTGCCGAGAAGATTCGTATGAGCAAGTCAGTCACACATATACTATCCCCATGTACCAAGCTAGCTCAATTAGGTAAGCCATTGCTTGGTGCCTTTGTGTGTGTATATATATATATATTGCATACATGTTGTTATATAATATGATATATGTTACAAAATAAAAATAATACTTTATTGCTATATACACCATATAATTATATTATTATATATCAGATGTAATAAAAAGAATACTAAGTAATAAAATACTATAATATAATTATGGTACAACTATTTATCTATTATTTATTTACACTACTAGAATAAGATAAAATGTTAATTGCTAATATCATTAATTATAAATAAATAAATTTGGAGTCTTGAAAACGCAATATATACTGCCTTATTTATTATAATACATACTATAATATAATAATATACTATATATTACATAAATAAAAAAATAAATAATAATATTTATTTCTAAGGCTAACAAGTTTCTCATCTGTTTGGATCTAAAGTAGATGATCTCGAACATTTTTTATTATGCAAAAAGTTTTGAGAAGCCATCAATATTGGAAAATTAGAAATATTATTAAATAATTTTCCTTTAGTTCGATCGATTTTATTTCGAGATGTTATGGTAGTATATATTATGGAGGTAGTTACTACAACTCAATAATTCTCCCTCTCCTCTATTAATGTGTATCGATAATGTTGACTTAATCGATAAGTTGTAGCCTTTTAATTAATGAATCATGTTCCTTTTCTTTAGAAAAACTATCAAATCATTGTTGATTAATTATGTTATTATTTATAATATTTAAATAAAATAATATTTTAATTATTAGTAGTTATAAATATATAATTTATAATGATGTAATACATAAAAGAAATCACAATACTATTATATGACAAGATATAATACTTGCTATTATTATTTTAATTTAGTAAAATTACAAATTAATAAAATATAATAATTATAAAATATAAGATAATATGTCAAATATTATTAGAAAAATAGTATAAGAACCAAAAATATAATAAAATATGATATGCGAAGTATAATCAAATACACGATGATAATGATTTGTTAAAAAAATATTTATCACATAATTAAATATAAGATTATATAAAAATTAAAGATTAATAATATTATTATTTTATAATATTTTAATTGAAAAAATTATTTATACTATATTATCATATTATTGATAAATTAGACTCATTCTGATTCTTATGTCAACATATACCAAATAGGCAAATGCTATGATAAAATTTTGATTCTTATTATACTCCGAATCAAAATGAAAAATAAATTTGACATTCTATTTTTAATTCCAACGTGATTCAGATTCCAATTCCATCTATGAACCCCAATAATACTTGAGTTTAAATTTAAAATTAAGAATTTTTGTTTTCAACTATAACTTGGGGTTGTTTGAAAATTAATTTTTATTAAATTCTCATTTGTTATAGTTATATTTGATTTTTGAAGAATTATTGGAAATTAATGTGTCATTTTTATAATTTTATAAAATTAAAAAAATAAAATTATATGGATACAAACTAGTAATTGTTATTTATATGAAAATATAAGATAGTAACGAATAAATGTGAGGATTATTGTGTTGTATATGGTGTTCTCATTGCTTTTAATTTTTTTACGAAACGAAGTAAAATGAAAAGTATACTCTTTAATACTACAATAGTAAGAAAAATGGTACTATTTCAAGTAAATAATCATACAAATTTAGTAAAAATTAAATTAAAATATAGCAATAATAGATTAAAATTTAATATATATATATATATATACACATATATATATATATATAATGAATATCAAGACTTTGTACATAATATAATTGTCAAATTTTATTTATTCAAAATAATATTGATAAATACATTGTAATAACTACATGCATAAAATAATTAATATTTATGAATTAAATTTGATTTGAGTTAGATGAAGTTAATTTCACCTCAAACTTGACTTTCTACTAAAAGTTTTATCCCAATGCACAAATTTTTAGTTGAAGAGACCGACGTTGGAGTAATTCGACCCTACTGACAATACTAATGCCGATGTAAATAAGTATACTAAAAACTAAAATACATTATAAATAGTCCACAGTTCAATTAAAAGTATATAATTATTTTTAAATTTTATCATGCACATCGTACATGTCATAAAATATATTAAGTGAATATTTTTAAAACAATTAACGAAGGAGATATATATATATATATATATATATATATATATATATATATACAAACTAACACTTAATTTTATATAAGGTAAATTGCCATTCAAAATTATAAATATTTAGGTCAACTTAGAGGGGAAATATATATATATATATAAATTCACAAATAAAAAATTCAAAACATGAAAAATAACATAAGAATAAAAATAAAATAATGTCGACCTTTTGAGAAAAATAAAAAGCAATTAAATTACAAATTAACTTGTTATTTAATTAACAACAACCGGATTGAATTTGGAATGATAAGGTTTGGTGGAAAGGTTTATCTTACACTTGGGGTGTGATGATTTGGGGAATGCTGACCTGGCAGGATTTGAAAATTCAGCCCAAAGTCAAAGTCACATCCTAATTCCCAATTCGCATTCAATTCGGTAGCACGGAAAATCCAAGCGACCGTCGGTCACGGAACAACACTGCGGCTTAAGAGTGAAGGAAACGCGAGGAGCGCGAGACCCGAGCAATTGAACGAGATGTGACGCGATGGAATAATCGCGAGAATTTGCAGGAGGCAAACCTCATGTTGCGTTCGGCCCGTGGGCCCTGAGCCGCGGTCCGTGGGCCGCGGGCTATGGGCCGTGACTATCTGGTACGATTTGGACCGATGTTGCCCCTTTTACGCGTAAAAGAAATAAAATTACAATTTGAGCCCTCCAAAAATTTGTAATTATGAATGCAAAGTGCTAATCCTCATTAAAATGACATCACCTCCCACAACCATACAAGCTATGCCATCACCTCACACCTCTATATTGTCTATTTTTTTTTTTAATTTTAATTGATTTAAAAAATAAGATAGAAGTGTGAAAGGGGACGAATTTAAGAGAAACGCGTTGAAATTGAAAACTATCAAATTAGTTTTATTATTTTAAATTTATCTTTGTTCTTATCGTCATGTCATTAAAAGATTCGCCTATTACCGAAGACCTGAATCTGTCTCGCTTATATAAAATGTATATAATTTTTTTTTTTAAATAATGTTCGAAATCATTACTTTATTATTATTATTATTATTATTATTATTATTATTATTATATATGTGTGTGTATGTATGTATTTATTCATATAGAATGTAAATATTAATTTTGTTTCAGATAAAATCAAAATGATATAATTTCTTAGTTAAGCGTAGGGATATTTGAGTTGGGAAGATTTCGAGCAATTTATATCGATACTTATTTTTATATATAAGTATTCACTTGTGAGCCTAAGGATATGAATATTTAGTTAGAAAATAGAAATATTATTTATTTATGTTTGAGATAGAATCAAAACAGAACAAGTATAAGAATATTCGAGTCGGCAATATTTTGGACAATTGGTTTGTTCCACTTATAGCAAACTATTCTTATAAACTCAAGCTTAGTATTTTATATACAATAAAATATGTTGAAGCTCACTCAGTGAGCCTAAAGCTTTTTTTGAATCATAAAATTGATTTGTTCGAAATCTTTTTATAAAATTACCAAATGCTTATTTACAAGAGCAAAAAACAAAAGAGATAGATTGGCCAAAATGGATCCCTATTACTTCAGTCATTCTATTTTATTTTTTCTAGTATAAACCTGAAAGGGAGAAAAAACAAACTATTTTGAATGTCTAGTTTTTTGGCACTTTTCTTTCTTTAAATTTTATGGATTGTTTTTGGGTTGAAAAAATAAGTCCGTTTTCTTAAAATCAAAATGCGTAATGAATTTAAAATAGGGCAAAAAATAATTTTCTCTAACACAAACGTGTCCTTAGTTATGAAATTTCAAAATAAAAAAGATACATACTTCCCTTTATATCTGATAAAAAGATAAATCTTTTGATTAGTTTAAGTATTTTAACAATCAAATGTCGAGATGAGGTCTTTGAAAATTTTGAAATGTCACGAAAAATCTATGAGAATTTGAGAATTTCAGAACAGATTTTTATCTATTTGTCAAACATCAAAAAACTCATCTCTTTTAGAACATTATAATTATTTTCTTTTGGGAAAAGGAAAAGGGCCCTTTTGATTTCAAGGAAGAATCCACTAAAAAATTCTTTTTGAGTTAATAGATTCAAATATGATGTTGGGTAGGGCTTTGATGAATGAAATAAATAACAATCATATTGGGCACCGAAAGAATATAAACTATGTTACTTGGCCTCCATGAATTTTAAACTGCAACTTTAATGGATCAACGATGGTAGAGAAGAGACGATGCAACCACATAGCTTTAATAGTTACAGAATTAAATATATAAAAGTTTGGGATTCCTGATGGTGCATTCTTAAAGTAAGTATACTCTGTGGGGAGCATGGAATCAATCCTACGCTCCAACTACTATAGCTTTTTCATGATGGTTTTTGTCATCATGTAATCTTTGTTGGCAATAATCATTTTGTTTATAAGTGTGCTATCATTAGAAGCACATTTTTTTTTTTTCCTTCAAGTCTCGAGTTTTGAATCTGCGTAAATCCAAACGAACCCAGTTCAAAGTTCGAGTATCGAAGGCTCAAATGCTTGGTTGATTAGAATTAGTGATGAGGCTATTCGAGAAAGAATAATCGGAAAGCTATGTAACACTAAATGGGTTAGAGAGTGTTTTTCAATAGAAACCTGATATTACTCTACAGATAAGTAAACAGATTAGAGGGGGCTTTCACAAATGACCAAATCCATGAAGACGAGTGCTGGGCAACAGAACCAAATTTCCCCCAGTTTGATTAGGAAATCTCCCTTCTCCACCTGTGACTGACTTCTCCTCTAGGAAAAAAAAAAAATGTAACATCATGATGAATACAAGAGTCATTCTAAATCATATCATTCACAAATCCAAATCCAAATGAAGTTCAAGTCAGGTGAGACTTCTTCAGATTGGGTTGATGGTAACCAGATCAAAATCAAACGGGTGGCTGCGAGCTCATCTGATGATTACCCCATGAGTGGCAAATGATGCAAAAATCAGCAACATGTAGGGCTTGCACTATTGAGACCTCATTGCCGATACACCCAATTCACTGGTGCAATCTGCTGGAGAACTTTGAAATCCCACCAGCATCATACCTGGGGAGAGTTAAAAAAAAAAACCAAATATTAGGAAAACAAGTCATCTGGAAAGTATTCGAAGGACTCACATTAGATTTTTGCTTATCTTATGACATCTTGCTTTCTTTCAGTATCACCTGATATGACCTTCCAGAAGTGCTACAGGCATCAACAGATATAAAACCAGTGGGAATTCTACTCTTGCCACCAGCATTGGCAACTCAGCAAAACCACAGGAATTCTTCCAATGCAGGATTTGGTTATAACACTTCCAGTATAGAAGTACCGAGTGGTTACACATCAATGGTTCACCCTCTCCAACTACAAAGGGATTGTGCCTAATGCGGGTCAAGTTTGTCATCCACTTCCAAACCATCTCAAGTAAACTGGAATTAGTCGATCGGCCAGCCCCAATGAGCCCATTAAAATAAACCAAGAATAAAGAAGCAACCGGGTCTGATGTTATTGAAAAATATCTCCAGATGAACTACTGGGAGGTTGCTTAAGAAGAACAATCAACCCCAGGGAAAGATGAGTAGAAGAAATAAACTGCGGTGGAGGAGGGGAAAGAACAGATCCTGAGAATGACACAGGAAGTCAAGACAAAGGGTCCAAAACTATGGAACTTTTGGGTTCTCTGAAGTGAATCACATGTTATTGATTTGAAGACAAAGTTCCTCATAAGCCTGCGCAGAATTGTCCATGAACCTCTCCATAACTTCAAAAATCTGCTTCAAGCCAGAGTGAAGACCATAAACATCTGAACTGTCAGTTGGATGTACAAGTGTTCCGAGAAAAATGGCACTACTTCCCGTGGCTGCTAAACCCATTTTCTTATCCCGGGCTTGAATCAACTTCTGAATCTTTTGCTCCTCTCTCTCTAAGCTCTTCACTCTTCTCTCCATATCCTTGTCAGCCATCATCCTTTGGTGCATATCAACATTATGCTGTTCAAAGAGCTCATTCAATCTGACAAAGAAAACCTGCATGGCTTCAGTCACTTCATTCTGTAATAGCCGTTCCAGAACTTGCAACCACTGACTACAAATCACAAACACAGGAGGAGCATCGATGCTGCTGGGAGAGGAGGCCAATCCATCGGGTGTTTGTTCTGGTCCGTAAAAAAAACATCTAAGAAGCCAACCATTCAAGGATTTAATATATCCTTTTTGGGAGTCCGTCCAATTGGAGAAGCTTAGATTCCAGTTTTGAAGCTCCAACTTCAGCTGCATTACAGCTTCAAGAGAATCATCACTAAGCTTTCCCTTGGATGCTATAGAATTTAATATTTTAGCTTCTGCAGCCGCTTGGCACAGGCTCCTGTGACATTCTAGCATGCTCTTCCACATTCCAATTAACCTGTAACAACAAATAAATAATGGTCACCACCAAAGAGAGAAATTTTTTGGGGAAAGAGAGAGAGCGAGAGAGAGAGAGAGAGAATTTTCCTTCATATCCCATTCAATTTATTTTCAAATTGACACCATTTACTGAAACACATGCCACACACGGATCGTCGTTCCTCATTTTTTCTCACACTCGTAATATCATTAATAAACTGACAGGAAATGGAATTATGAATGTTGATCAAATGGTGCAGCTGAATGTAAGCATCAGAAGCAACTGAGAACTAAAGCAGAATTTGCAATTTCATAAAAAAGAAGGGCATTCTGATATAGTCCCTGCAGGGCAATCTGAGAACTAAACCAGAAATTGCAATTTTGCATATGGGGCATTAAGCGTGAACATAGAATGTCTAAAATTTAATAGTTCAGTCAAGAATTCTCAGAAAATACGATTCAAATTACCTCAAAGCTAACTAACAAGTTCATCAAATACATTAGCAGCCCACAAACAGGATGTCAAAGGCCACATATTCCATACTAGAGCAGGTTACATAATTTGCTCACTGCGGCAGATTTTAACTGCCCAAGTGGCCCAAAGGTTTCAAATTTCAGAAAATTTAGATCGTCGGACACTTGAACAGCTCAAGCCCAAATTGCTCACTTATATTGTAAGAAAGGAAGATGGAAATCATAACTTAGCAGAGGTAGATATTATCAACAATTCTTCAACACATTTAACACGCATAATAGTAGAGGAACTGTGGAGTGCATCATCACAATGCAATTAGTCCAGGAGAAAATTTATAAAAACTTTAAATTATACAAAATCATGATCATGACGATGATTCAGAAAACCATAAAACTGACTAGCTAATTGCTATGCAATTTTCTTCCAAGTCTTAATTCCTTTCTGTTCCTTTTCTTACCTCATGTTTTTACAGAATTTTTTGCCTTTTTTGGTAAGAGAAGATTAAACTTGTCTTTAACAACCAAAGCCTATTTTCATTTTTTAGAGAGACATTTTTGCCCACTGTGATTAACATTTTTGTTCTACAATATGTAAGATTTCCTTAATATATATATATATATATATAATAAAATATGATTCTAATAAGCTCAAATAAATGAAATGTCTTCTCATTTTGTAAATATTTTGTTTTAACTTCATTGTCCCTTATGTCCTGTTTGTTATTTCAATAGCATTTTGGTCCAAAGCTGCACATAAGGCACCAAAAGACAAAATAGTTTAATTCAAATCAAATAACCAAAAGTGTGTTGGAGTTGAGCAATATACATGACTATATAGAATCATGTTCATGTGAATACTTGCAATCAAAGCAAAAGAAAATATGGAAACTCGACAATCACATACCCATGAATTAATTCCTTAATCTGTGGCCGCAATTCTTCGTCCCTCAACTTGTTTATAGTAATCGATATCTTGTCAGCAACCTGAATTGCGATTCTAATTTTCGTAGATAAAGTCATGATTAAAGTTTGAGTGGATTCAACTTTATGAGCATCAGCCCCCTTCTCATCCATAACTTTAAGCTGCTTGCACTTCTTCTCATGAATCATCCGCAAT
The DNA here is from genome assembly GCF_029873635.1 of Malania oleifera. Classification (NCBI taxonomy): domain Eukaryota; kingdom Viridiplantae; phylum Streptophyta; class Magnoliopsida; order Santalales; family Ximeniaceae; genus Malania; species Malania oleifera. Next base: position 106,602,952 of record NC_080424.1, read on the forward strand.
TTTTCCTCCCCCTGTGACACAAAGATAAATAAATAAAGAAGCAAATCATAAATGTGATCATAGAAAAACCAATCCACGCTCAGTGTCAGGTGTGACGAGAACAAATAGAACATAAACTTTAAAGTTTGATATTCAAAGCTATCACATTCACCTAGTATTCTCCAAGCAGTTACAGTGAATTTATTTTAAAAGAAGAGTAAAGGGTAAGAGGACAGGTTGACCACAATTAAAGCTCACCTTCACTTCATCATAGAGTTTCTTCTCCCACACGTACAGCTTCCTCATGGTAGAAGATAGATTTCGAGAACTCATCCCCGCAGCTTCATCATCAAAATTCAGATTAATAGATCCAATCTTCTCAATGGAGGGTGAAGATGGATAAATTGCTTGCAGCATCTTGGAAGACACTGCTTTAGAATTTTAAAGACCCACATGTCATAGAAGAAGATGCAGAGAAACTAAATCAAGAACAAATTTTAAAAATTTTAGTTCTGATAATTTTTTAAAATATTCAATGGTAATCACAATAAAGTTTTTTTATCGGATTATTATATAGTTTGAATCGTTGCAGAACTTAAATGTAAAATTAAAATTGCAATATTAAAAGTTTGAAACTGCAACAGTCTAAAATTAATTAAATTTTACTATGATCAACATAAAATATTTTTTTTTAAATTCATTGATGCATTTAACGCAATATAGAATCTGAATTTTAAAATGCCCAGAACCTAAAAATCCATAAAAGTTGAGATTTCAAACCTTGAGAAACTGCATTCTTCTGAGGATAAAGCAGTTTGCCCACCTCGAGCATCTTGGAAACCTCATCGCCACACTCTGAAGCTCTCAGCAAGAGAATCTCTATTTCTTTTTTAACATCGGAAACGCTCGGAGGAGCAGCGGAATTGCTCACTTTCCCTTCTTTAGACTCCTCTTTATCTGTAATTACATTCTTGTCCACCACCGGAACCTCAATCTCTGGCTCACGATCAACATCCTCCTCCACCGCTACCGATTCGCCCCGCCGACTCCGTTGCGTTTCTGTCGAGTTCGCAACCGCTTCCTCCTCTTGCGCTCCTTCCTTCGAGCTCCGATTAGAAGGATAAGCAAGTTCGTACCTGTCGTACGACTCGAAGAGATTCAAGAAGTCCCAAGGCGAGTGGACGGTCGGAGCCGGAGGCGGCGGAGGCGATTTAGAACCCACCGGCCGCGGCACGATGGAAGAGGCAAATGAACCATCAAATCCGCCGTTTTGGGAGGAGTAATCGAAGTAATTGGGATATGAATAAGTCGCTGAGGGCAACGGCTGATTCTTTGAATAATTTAGGGTTTCGTCACTGACAAAGTCGTTCTGAATTTGGGTGTGCAATGGGGAAGAAGAAGTCGAATGGTGTGAGGATTCGGAATCAGAACTGGAGTGGATACGGTGGGAATGACCGGGAGCGGCGGCCGGAGGAGGAGGCGGTGGAGGATCGCCGTTGGATTGGGGAGGAGAGTGATCGCAGGGTTGATCGAAGAGGCGGCGGAGAGCGGGGCCCACTCGCCGGAGCGATTGCAAGTAGGCAACATGGGCGTTGGCGAGGACGGAGCGGTGGTGAATTGCGTCGGCGAGGAAGGTGCAACGGTCCCGGCAGAGGGCCACGGCTGGGAGGTCGTCGAGCTTGGAGGCGTTGCAGCCCATGAAGGCCACGTGCCACGTGTACCTGGGGACAACCTTCCCTCACTCTTACTCTGATACAGCTTCTCGAGTACTACGAAATCAGGAGAGAGAGAGAGAGAGAGAGAGAGAGAGAGAGAGAGAGAGGGAGAGGTACAGAGAATTTGTGGAAGGAAACTTGAGCTTTTATGGAGAGAGGAGAGAGAGAGTTCTGAGGTTGAGGAGCAGAGGGAGAAACAGAAGAAGATGATATTCTCTCTCCGCGGCTAAAATTTTGTACTGCGTGCGGAACGGGCTATCGGATGCTCCGTTTGTAGAACGGGTCCGAGTTGGATCCGGAAAGGGAGACAAAACGGCCCAATTTAGCTTGACTTGGCTTGACCCATCCAAGTCAACATTATTGCATACCGGTCCTGAATGGGTCGGGTTATGGTTATTTTCAAAAAAAGAATTATGAAAATTTTCAAATAATAATTTATAAATAATGCAATTGAAAACCTACAACATTTTTAATGGGTGCAATATATCATAACCGTTAACTGTTACCGCGGAGGATCCTAACTTCCCTCAAAACTTAAATTTTTTCAAAATTACAAAAAAATGATCCGTTGATTTTTATAATAAATGCCCCTGATTTTGTGTAAATTTTTGAGAAATTTGCTATTGGAGTGAGAAAAACTGTTGTAGTCTGATGGATGTGGTTCATCTCTTTTTTTGTTTTTTGTTTTTATTGAATTGTGCAATGATGCTCCAACTATCACTGTTGTAGCAATTTCAGTGAATTTTGCCTGACAAGTAATTTATAAAGTAATACTCACATGAAAAAATAATTAAGTGTATCGGGTTAATATAGCCTCCTAATAAAATCGTGTGACGTAGGTTTATATTAAGCTTCATATAACATGATTAGAGAAGTAATAGTAAGATAATTATGTTGCAAGATAAGACTGTTTACTATAAACCCATTGTGGTATGTCCCTTTTTCGGACGTCGCATACGCAGGAGCTTTGTGTACCGAGATTTCAAACAAAATATGACTTCTAAAATTTATTTTGCAAGTTATCACCCACTTCCGGTATTTTTGGAAAAAAAATATATTTTAATGTAATAATTAAAGTCGTGACTCATTTACTGTGCATTCATTAGTGTACAGTGTCAGCCTTTTACACATTTATAGCATAATAACTAGACATTATGAGTTAACTTCTGTACATATGTACGCAAGACTATTTTAAAAGAGATATTTTTACATATTATGAGATAAAATGTTCGGACCGGTGCTATGGTAGAGGAGCTTGTGTGAGTAATTAGTTGTCGCGATTATTTAAAAGAATTTGACACATAATTGATTTTTAAAAAATATATTCTCAAGTGGATTATTTGTTAAAATTTCAAATTATGTGATACTATATTATTACTCTTTTGGATGAGAATATTAAAATTAGTTTTTGAAATCTACTCATAATATGATTTGATAATTTTAATTTATAGCTAACTCATTTATTTATTTATAATGTAACATAGCAATAACAAAAAGTGGGACCACAATTAGTCACACATATGTTATGTACAATAGTCACGTTTATAATGCCTACTAAATTTGTTCTCACGGTTATCATGTACTAATTAATGTTTAAAACACCTTTGAACCTTCATAACATTGCTTTAAGTAGGCATTTATTTTCGGGAATCAATTGCTTAGAAATATATAGCAATTTTTTTCATGCAACTTAATTTTAGAATATTGTCAAACAAAAATAAAAATGTGATAGTTCGTTTTCAAAAATTTCATGTTTAAGATTTTTAAAACAAGCCATATACCGAGAAATTTTAAATCAAACTTTCATGCATACTGAATGCATATTTTTTTTCACTAGATACTCATAGATCTTCTTGAATCATTTGATTATGAATATTCAAATGTTAATTCAGTACTATACGATTGAAATACGATTGAAAGTGACACTAGAAATTTTAAAAAAAACTAATAAATAAAGTAAAAATAAAAATTTGAAAAAAAATATAATTAAATTAACATTGGCAATAATGCATGCAATTCAAACAATTTTCATTTTGAAAATTAAAGTGTATATTTGTAGGTATTAGATGAAGAATTCATAAGAAACTATTTCTTCACATAAAATTTGGAACCTACCAATTACAAAATATAGTACTAGCACTTGAACCCATATAAGTAAGAGAAATACTTTGATGTAAGTTCCAATAACATGGGTCCTACAATATTTTTATAATTAAACTTGAGTCTGAAACTAATATATAATAGGACAAAAGATATTGACCTTCCCTTCAATTACAAAAATCTTAAAGGCCTCCAATGAGGTTTTAAGAATTCCAGAGACCTCTCATGAAGTTTCAAAAATTTCAGAAACCACCCTTATGTTTGTCAAAAAGATACAAATTTTTCCTTATATTTTACAAAAAGATAAATCTTTTGAGGAGAAATTTGGATTTCTTTTTTACAAACCTTAAGAGAGGTATCTGTCATTTTTGAAACCTTTGGAAGGTTTTAGTCTTTTTATCAAATTTCAAGGAGGTGAGTATCTTTTACTCTATATAATATTTTGATTGATAAATTCTTTCTTAGCATACATACACAATGGTGCGCAAAAGTTTAAAATATATAATAGGATTAGACGTGTGGATCGTGAAAATTACTATTTTATAAAGAAATCATCAGTGTACTTAATCTTTAGCGTCAAACCCACCATGAACAGGTTTAATGAAAAGGTTTAATTCATGATGATGCCTGAATCACATACATGAACAATGTTGTGTTCATCATTGTCATTTAGAAAATATTTATAAATGTTTTTAATATTTACATGAAATATTATTAATAATTATCCGTTATATATAATAAATCCAAGAATTAATTAGTGGAAATTGGATCGACCACCTTTCAAACAAACCATAATACCCCATTATGTGAATCATGGTAAGTTGGTAAAGCAAGCTCGTCGTTTTGCAGCCATAAACGCTCAAAAACGACGAAGGAACTTAGTGCATGGCATATGGCTAGCGTGAAATCTAACGTTCAAAATTTCTTTTGTTTATTTACCTTTTTATCTCTCTCTTTTTTTTTGACGAACAGAAAGTGAATATACCTATGGCTATGGGCATGGTAAAAAATACTAAAGGTCAAAAGTATGTACATAGAGAGACAACGTAGGTTAATTTTTAGGTACGGATTGAAGAAAGGGGAAGGCAATCTTTGCTGCCCACAGAAATTAAGGTACATACCCCACCAACCCTTTCATTTTCTATTGTGACCGTTGATACATAGAGCATTTTAATTTCTTTCTGTTTTTTCTTTTGGCTGCATGTATTAATTGCCTTAGTCTGTTCCCCAAAATGTAACGATCTTGGATCCAACTCTGATGAGATATTATCCGCTTTGATCCACTAGTCTTATGAGTATATCTTATAAAAGACGCCTCACATAGTTGGAGGTAGGACTGTGACTCATTTGAAGTTTGAAAAATATTGAAAAAAAAAAATAGAAAAATAAAAAGGATTTCATTTTTTCATGTTTGGTTATCAAGAAAAGTGAAAAGAAAATAAAAAATATAGCAAATCAATGGATAAAATTTTAATTTTACATCTCCTTAATATTTGGTTCTATCACGCCCCGAACTCGCAGGTGGGTCCCAGGTGTGAGTTTAAGTAACCTAACCTGTCTCTGTATCAATTTAAACATACATGATACAATACATAAAGGGAATCCGACCCCGTGGGGTAAACGGATGCCCACATACATGCACACAAGCCCACATACATGCACACAATCATCCATACTCATCCATAATACATAGCGGAAAACAGTCTTTTATACAATAACAGTATCATACCAGAGTCTATACAACTAGGATATACATTCCCATAATTACAACACATACTCCAGGTGTCCACAAAACTATACTGACAACCTGGATACCAAAACTCATACCTAAAAGGTACTAGTAGTAGCTACAATACCCCTTGCTTTCGGACGCTAGGATGCTACTTACCGCTACCTGAAGGCCCTGAAAATATTGTACATACATTCGGGGTAAGACACCTCTCAGTAAGGAAGAAAACAGTTTATATCAGTGTGTGGCATACTAGTGTCATTTCACATACTTCATAACACTATACATACGATACAGTTTGAAACAATTCGTACAGTTTCATACAATTTCAGAAAACCATTCCAGTTCATACGATACCCAAAACATACATACATACATACATACGGTTAGTATCGTCACACTAGTTCGCAACTACACCATGTCACCTCGTCTCATAGCAATTACATTGCTACATACGCAACTATGTTGCGATGATCAAGGCCCAATGGTGAATCCATTGCCTCATACGCAACTACACTAGATCACCTAGTCTCACAGCGATTACATTACTACACATGCAACTACGAAGATCTACGACTCAGGCCCAATAGTAATTACATTGCTACATATGCAACTACACAAGGTCACCTAGTCTCACCCCGATTACATTGCCACATGCAAAACTACGCTACGACAACCTAGGCCCACAGTGAGTCCATTGCTTCATACGATGTAGCATATAGCTCACACCACTTCGGTGACCAACCAGAATTAGACTGGTGATATTTCACACCCTCGGATATAGAGTTGGACACTCCTGCCTGCGGTAGTTAACCGATCCATGGCACAGAGTAAGGTAATTAGCCGCCACATAGTTGTTTCGGCGTATAGTAATTAGCCGCCACTAGCTAATTTCACAAAACCTGGAATCATTTTGAAACTCACGTCCCTATACATTTCAGCGTACGGTAATTAGCGGCCACATAACTGTTTTACAAATACCTGGAACAAATACATACATTCATACATACCACACTTATTTGGTTTACGGCAAATTATATCATTTACAATTTCAAGTATACAATTTATGCAAATATGGATTACAGTCACCTCAATAATATAGTTTCAACAAAACCAACCATTTTTCAAACAAAGTAGAGATGATACCCATAATCCCCAATTTTCTCAAAAACTGTAACCCGAAAATCCCACATTTTTACTTGATAGATTTTCCCAAATAAGTAGCCAAAACGTACATATGATCGTAGCCTATAGGTTTACAGATCCTGATTTCAAAAATGAACTAATATAAATAGAATCCCCTTACCTTAACCCGAAAACCAATTACGAACTTTACGGTCCTCAAAATTACGAATCGAGCTCCCAAAACCTACAAACCATAGTACAAAACATATTTACAATCTATACTACTATACATATACCGAATCAGAAATGAAAATCGAGTCTTACCTCGATTTTAGCTCGAAATCGAAAACGCTCGAAACGGACTTTCGATCCGTTAGAAACGTAAAGAATCTTTCACTGATCCTCCATTAACTTTGGATTTACGATTCCGAAGACAAACAGCGAAGCAATCGAGGAGAGAGAGAGAGAGAGAGAGAGAGAGAGAGAAAAACAAAAAACGAAACTTAGCCAAGAAGCAACTAAAAATATTCTTATAAAGACCTTTGACCCGAGGGGCTTCGTCGACAAATTGGTGTCCTCATCGACGAAGTCTTCAGAGATTACGTCGATGAATTCTGATATTTAAATTTTCCTAAACCTCTCGGTTTTTCCTCGTTGACGAACCTCTAAATTTCGTCGACGAGAAGCTACTACCTTTGTCGACAAATTATGGCCTCGTCGATGAAGTCTGCAGAATTCCTTTTCTATCCCTCTTTTACATATAAACTCACCTCACACGGTTCAGGAAATATCAAGGAATCCACATTTTCATGTTTGGTTATCGAGAAAAGTGAGAAAAAAATTTTATATATATATACCAAATCTACTAAACAAAATGTCGATTTTATACATCATTAATGTTTAGTTTTTCTTAATTTTTAATCATATTAAAACAAACTTCCATTTTTTATAATATTTAATGGAAAATAAAAATACAAGAGAAAATGAGTTTTCTCTTTATTTTCCCAAGTAAAATATTTGATCCTAACGAATCTAAAATCTAAGCTCCAAATGGAAAAAATACACTAGAATTTCCTTTCCAGTGCAAACATTTTTATAAATATCTTTAAATAAATAAATAAAAACTATCAAATGATGCAAAAAAAAAATAAAATAAATTAAAGTGACACATTATAAGCATAATGTAGTATGACAAAATAATTGTTCACTTAATTAAATAAAATTTTATAATTTTTATGAGCATATGATCATGGGTAATTTTGTACTGAGAATCCTAATACTACTTTTGGAAGCATAAATTTCGAACTTCACAACCACCTGATAAGAAACAATGACAAATAATTTGGAGGACCCGAGATATAATCTGAAGGATCACTCTAATATCTAAGTAAGGGACTAATGGGAAATTCTGAATTTTAACAGTAGAAAAAAATAGATATGAGTGAGATGTTTATCTCATCTTCAAATCCCTTTTTATAGTGTTGGAGGTTGACCCTCCATCGATTCGACATTGATGGACATTATTGTACTTATGGAAGTTATAAAAATTTTATGGGTATTTATGTGGAGGGTTTAAGTCTGATTCTTTCATAAATAAGCATATTAAATTTTATGTGTCAGTTACACAGAAGTGTTTATGGTAGTTTCGTAACTATCCTTCCTTATGAGTTAGGATATTTTGGGTATATCACATTCTCAATTCAAAATTACCCACATTTATTTAAATAAGTGGCACTAATTCAAACATAGGGTAATTATATTTTTAAGCAATCCACACTAACTGGCCTTTTAACCGAAATATTAAGAAGATAAGCTTAGAGTCACATCCATGAGGTGGATTAATTGAGTGTGATGGTACTTTAAAAAGGTAATGGTACGATTTGTTGGAATTCCAACGAGGTCGTTTTGTCTGCACCTCCCTGTACTTTTCAGCCCAATTATATGCGATGTGGATAGAGGAGGATCACATTCCCATCCTGCATTTGGATATCCTTATTCCTTAATTAAACAATGTAATCCTCTTTTAGTGCCAAATAAAATACTTTAATTTCAGAAGATTTGCTCCAGGATCGCTACTTGTAAAGTTGTAATTTCAGAAGATTTCGCCAATTGTTAGTACGACAGTGAATTAAAGGTCAGTGGTAGATTTTAAGTCGACCCTTAATTTAGATGATTAGGTTTGATTATTTAAGAGATTAAATTTATATATAAATAAAAACTTAATTACAATTTGCATAATATGTAAGGGCAGAATAAGAACAACGAAATTTGAAATTATTGTTCTTTATAATTTTATGAAGATCAACTTCAAGGAAAAATAAAAATAGTAATAATAAGAATAAGAATAATCATGACTAAATTGGTCCTTTATATACGCGATATATACATATAATTTTTGAAATAGTTAATTAATAGAGTTGGGTACTTAAATTGGATCTGAGCATTACGAGAAGTTACAAAGGGTATAAAATGAAAGATAAACTACTTACTGTTGTTTTGTTTACGTTTAAAATGGTACATATCGTAATATGACAATGTTAAAGTTCATTATTATCATAAGCTTTCCTCAAGTATTAATTTAATTAATTCCACCCTCGGACGAATATATTTTCATATGTTGCCATGCATATATAATTTTGCTGACTAAAAAAGGTGGATTTTAATTTTCTCCGATCTTAATGATCCGTTTGGATCAATAATTTTACTTGAAAAGGGAAAGGAAAAAAATATAAAATGAAATTTATTTTTCAATGTGTTTTCATTCTATATATCAAACACTATTAAAAATAAAAGTTTAATTTAATAAGATTAAAAATTAGGAAAAACTATATATTAGTGTGTAAAATTAAAATTTTGTTCATAGCATTGATATATTTTTTATTTTCTTTCTTACTTTCTTTGATAACCAAATATAAAAATGTAAATTATTTTATATATATATATATATATATATATATATTTTTCAAGCCTCAAATATAGACCTGACAAAGTGGATCGTGTCAAATAAGCCATGGTGGATTAGGTACGAATTATTAGGTGGGAAAATTTAAATTCATATCCAACTCAATAAACTGGCGAATTTATGACAGTTCAGATTGAATAATCGGTGATAGGTGACAGATAATCCATCATTCTCATCCCTAATATAAATTTTTTTAACCATCTAATGAACATTTTATTTCACATAAAAATTAATGTTATTTTCAAAATTATAAATTGGTCAATTGTTAAATTTTAATAACCAATCAAAAAATTATAATTCTTTTCATTTTTCAGATCATGAATTTAGAACTTTTGTAGCATTTGGGACAAAGTTTGAATGTTGGTATGGGGCAAACCTAGAGACTCATACAATCGTGCAAGAGTTGGGAGTGTGAAACTAAATCTTGTCAATTGGGCTTATGCTGGTTGGGCTGATGTCTAATAATCATTTGCATTGGAGATTATCTATGAATTTAAACATTAGTTGTTAATAGATAAGAGGATTTTCGGCTAAAATCCAAATCCCACCAAATCCATTTTGACTCATTTAATTTTATGAAACAATTTAAACGAGTCAAATTCGATTTGGATTAATTAATGAATTAAATCAAACTATGCCTTGTGAGAGTATTATGATTCTTAATTTCATTTCGTTACATTCTTAAAAATGTAAATTTTGGAATTTGGACACTCAACTAATCCATTAAAATAATAGACGCACCCCTCTACCCTTCTCCACTTAAATACTAAGTTATTATTTAAAGTGAAAGGTTGTAGCTCCCATGACTTGAACCTTGGTCATTTAAGCAGCAGAGCTATGAGTTTACCACCTGAGCGATCCTTGAAGGGCAATATTGGGATAGGTAGGAATAAGTTTGAACATCTTAAGTAGGGGTGCACTCAAGTTGAATCGAGTCGATACAGTAAAATACTCAAATTCGAATCGATTCGAAATGTTAAATTAGAAACTCAACTCAAACTCGCATGATTTCATATTTTTTTAACTCAAACTCAATTACACTACAAGTTTATAAAACTCGATCTTGACTCGATTATAAATTAATATTAAATATGTAGTAACCGGGAAAAAAAAATATATATAATAATAATAATAAAATAATAAAATAAAATTAATTAATTAAATTAACAAGTAAAATGAATAGTATGATAAGGAACAAATATATATATATATATATATATATATATAAATATTAAAGCATGTATATATATATATATATATATATATGTATGTGTGTGTGTGTGTGTGTGTGTGTGTGTATATATATATAAAGTATAAAAGCTTCTTCAAGAAGCTACACTTTAACAAATGTTTACTATTATATATATATACATATAGAATAACACAAGCTTCTTTAAGAAGCTTTGAGTTCATTCTCTCTCTCTCTCTCTCTTCTCCCTCTCTCCTACGACTCTCTCTCTCTCTTCGATTCCGGGTTAGTTTCACGCTAGATCGACAAACCGAAGCCACCACGACGCTCCTGGCGAAGTTTTTTACAAGTCTGCCGGAGTGGATCGTCAGGGAAACGAAGTTGGATTTCATCCCAAATCCAAGGTAAGACTTTATATTCAATATTTGGATGGCAGTTGAAGAAAGTGATATACGCGTAAAAATACTGAACTTTAATACTGAAAATTTTCAGTTCCAAGGTGTTGATTGGGAACGTTGGGAATCATCCATAAGTTGAGGTAAGACTTTTTAAGTCGAATTTGACTTAGTGGTAGTTATAGAAAATGTTGTACGTACGAAAATACTAAACTTTAATTCTGCGAGTTTTCATTTTCAGGGTGTTGAGTTGAGAACCTTGTGGGTACGGGGAAGATTTTCTTAGGGGCTTTTCAGGAATCAGGTAAGGGGATAAACTAAGCTAGTTTTGTTTTGAGAAAATGTATGTATATATATATAGCATCTGGTTTCAGGAAAAATAAATATATTTATATATATGATTTATATTTGGAAAATACTGTTTAAATGATGATATGTTGAATACGTAGAAAATTTGTTTAGTGTGGCATGAGTATAAAAATGTTGTGAAATACTGTTTTTTTTTTTGAATGGGGACGATATGGATTCCTATGACGGAAAACCGGCGTACGGGCCGAGATATTTTTACATGTATATGTGATTTGCCAGCGTATGGGCTGTGCTATGTGATTTGCCAGCATACGGGCTGTGCTATGTGATTTGCTGGCGTACGGGTCATGCTATGTGATTTGCCAGTGTACGGGCTGTGCTATGTGATTTGCCGGCGTACGGGCCGTGCTATGTTAAAATGTGTAATACTGGCGTACGGGCCGATGATTTTCATGATATACGTATATATGTGAAATGATATGATTGATGTGAAAATAAATGATATGAGATATTTATGTATCACGGTTTTAGTATATGTATATGATATCAGAACCTGGTTGGCTTGGTCTAGGCTAGAACTTGCACGGTACCATTGCTATGTGTCCATGGTCCTCGTGATCATGATATCTGTGTTAACGCCGCTGTACGGAGTGGTGTGAGATTGGATGGTCGATGTGGTTATTTTCAAGAAGTGTGCTGTTATCACCCCTATTGTACGGACCAGTCTGGGTAGACCCATCGGACCTACAGACTACTGTTTGACTTGGCAGTGGTCGGCCAACCATTGTCAGGTCCAGCCTTCGGGCCACACAACCCAGTCATGTGGGGGTAATACATGACAACAGCCAGCTAACCTACCAGGGTTATTTTTATGTTATTATCATTATGATATGAGATGAGAAATGTTTATGAAAAGGCAGTATGTTCTGCCATGTTTTGATATGCATATGTTTTCCCAGATTTGATAAACAGTATTAAATATGTTATGTATGGTATATGTAGAACACAGAATACTCATGTTGTCAAACACTGGTATTAGTTTATTTCCCTTACTGAGAGGTGTCTCACCCCTAAATCTTATACATTTTTCAGGAGCCCCTAATAGGAGAGCGGGAAAAGTCCCGCTGATCTAGATCAGTTGTTTGCCCTTTTTGGAAGGGTATGTTTTTGGTAGGGACAGTTAGGTTTTGTGGGGATTGTCCCTAGATTTCATTTTTGAGATGTATATATTGTGAGATAGTAATTGTAGTGACTCTGGTATGTGTTATGCACATTATGATGAAATGTATATGATTTTATATTTTCTGCTGCGTAGGCTTCTGCTGTATGTTTTGTTATATCTCTGGTGCCCACGGGCCCAGGTGGATTGTGATCTGCTGAGTTGGAATGTATGATGTAATGATAAGTTATTTATATAAAAAAAAAATATATGAAAAAGGAGCAAGTCGTTACAAAATACATATTCTATGATATATAATATAAAAATAATAAAATTAAAAAGTTAGATTAGCCTCCAAACTTGACTTGAGCACTATTATTGAATTCAAACTCAACTTGTTAAAATATTCGAATAGTTCGAATTCAAGTAAAATCGAGTCGAATAGTTGAGTCTGAATAGTTCACAAATAAATTTAACTCACTTCCCTTCCTAATCTTGACCTAATGACAATGAAGCAATAATTGATAAGATATTTAATTAATGCATGAATTATAATGATGAAGGGGTGATTGATTAAGTAATTAATTAAATCAAATCATTCCACTTACTCCATACACATATAATTGATGTGGAAAACAAATTAATTAATACATTAAATATGGGACAGAGAGGAGTGGGGGGTGTTGTCTGTTGACTCTGTACGTTGAGATGACTGCTCCCTAACTATACCATGATGTCTTTCATTCTTTTAGTTCCTTCTTTTTACGTTAGTGCTTCCTTTGCCGATTAAAGCTGGCCATGCATGCATGCTACCTCGTACGTGTGTCTCCCTGCATGTCCCACCACCCATACCTCCCCTTCTTTAATTTCTATCCTTGTTCTTTTTCGGTTTTTTTTTTTCGGTGTATCCATCTATGCGTTTATTTAATTATGATTTGAGTGGGTGAATTTTGAGTTTTAAATTTAAATTTAAGTATTTTAAATAAAATTTAATATATTTTTATATTATATTTTACCTGTTTAAAATTTCACTTGTAAGTTTGCTTCACATTGAAAAAATTGAGTGGATGATGGCTGCTTATATACATGGTTTGGCCCAAAACCTAATAGGTTTAAACCTTTTGGGTCAAGTAAGTGTTTACCCATGTATATCAAATCCACCCATGAGCTCTTCCAGTCCTAACAAGTGATATTAGAGTCGACGGTTCGTAACTCCGGGTGAGCGACATAGTAAAAAGTCGAGACGAGAAGTTAATTTTCCTGACGTGCTAATAGTTGGATGACCAAGTGTGTCGCTGAGGGGGAGATTGTTGAGAATTCTACTTGTGAGTTTGTCTCATATTAGAAAAATTGAGTGGATGATGGGTGCTTATACACATGGTTGAGCCCAAGACCCATTAAACTCAAACTTTTGGGTCAAGTTGGTGTTCACCCATGTGTATCAAGCCCACCTATGGGCTCCTCCGGTCCTAACATTATCTAAATTTATGTTCTTAAATATAACATTAGGATTAATGTGAGTTATCTAGCAATATATAAAATAAAATAAAAAAAAGAAATTTTCTTGGTTTAGAACTCGAGGGGGGAAGAGGAGAAAAGAAGTAAACAGAAGTGAAGAGAAAAAAAAAATGAAAAGATTCCTTTGTTTCCTTCTTAAATGGGAGAAATTTGGACTGGGAAAAAAATAAACTCATAAATTAAAAAAATAATAATAAGTATGCTCTTAAAAAAAATAAAAGTACGTTCTTAAAATCTTAGATCTTTTATTTGTATGTTGTTTAATTTTTGTATATGTCTAGGTTGATTATTTTATAAAGTACATGTAATCAACAAAAATATTGTGATCATGGAGTTTAATGTGCATATAACAAGATTTTGTGCAATTAGCTTGATTTTATAAATTGTGTATCTTTTTCTAATGTAAAAAAAACTTTTATTTCATAAATTATCAGTATCTAATTAATTAATCTATGTTTTTCGATCCTACTAAATTAATATTTTAAAATTTATTTATAGTCGGAGAAGTTCCATTCTCCATAGTTGATTTGTGATTACATTGAAAGAATAAAATCCACCAAAACAATAAATAACATATTATCGAAATTAATGGGAGAAAAACAAGAGATCAAGTAAATGTCAAAATTGTAGAATGAAAATTTGTATTTTCAAAAATAATAATAAAAATAAACATTACAGAGAGAGAGAGAGAGAGAGTGCTCATGGATTTAGAGAGAGAAAACTACAATTAGTTGAAGTATACGCTCGATCATTGAGAGCTCAACTATGAGAAAAAAATAATTAGAGTTCTTATTCTTTGATAGAAACTCTCAAGAAAGAATAAAAAATATAACGAGAACTAAACCCTGTCATAAGATTGACACAATAGATATGAATGGTGAAATTAAAATTTCTTAAATTATGGTGAAATCGAGGAGGGGAGGAGAAGAAGGGAATTCCGAGAAGAGCTTGGGGTTATGGGAACTTAATTGTTCAAAACAACGATGTCATTTAGAACATTTTGAAATTTAATGGGAGCGTGGGAAACCATGGGACACATTAAAAAAAAAACTTTTACTCATATTTTTTGTTGATATTTTTCACGCAAATATGCCTATTAATAATAAGTTTACTTGTTCTAAAAAAATAGTAACAAAAATTAGTTTTTAATAACATTTATTTAAACCATGCCAATGTGTCTCTTGTACCAACAATTTTATATGTTGTAAATCATGCCTAACAACCTATTTTATTATACGTTCGCTCCTGACCAATTAGTTCAGATTAAGAAAAATCAAAAGCATGAAAATAATAATAACAAGAATTCAAAATTGCTCTCTTTTTTTTTTTAACAAAAGGGGATAGATGGCGATCATTTGAATTGAATCAAAATTATATATAACCAAAATGCTAGAGACCTAAAGTTCTTCCACATACTTTAAAGTAAGCCGTTACTTTGCATTTTTGTGATTCAAACTTTTGACTTTAATATGAAAGATCCCTCTGGTTAGATTAATATTCATTTTTAATCCATTTTATAATATACATATATATATATATATATATATGTATGTATAAACAAAATTACATAGTATATACTAAAGATTAGAAAGAACGGTTATAAGCACTAGTGAGGAGGGAAAAAGTCAAATTTTATTTTAACAAAAAAAAAATCTTATATTATTTAAAAATTTACAAAAAAATTTCACTTCTGTAAGTACAATACACAATCTATTCCACCTGTGTCCACAGACTGGTAAGAAATGAAAGAACGGAGATTACAAAAAAGAAAAAATGAAAAAGAGAATCAACTTCTACGCACGGAATCTACACACAAGCCCGTTTAATTTGTGAGTAAATGCGATTACTGATTTCATTTTCTCCCTTTCTTTTTGCTGGCTACAGCTCTACTGCGTGAGAACGTTAAGCAGAGAAACCCTAGTGTTGATTAAACTCCTGAACACCCTCTCACTCCCACTCTCAATTCTCCCCATGCACTCCTCCAAATCCCCCAATCTCTTCATCAATACCCTTCTCTTCACCTCTTCTTCTTCGTCTTCATCTCCCACCTTCTTCTCCTTCTTCCTCCTTAAACCCCACACCAAACCCTCCGCCCCCACCACTCCTTCAAACTCCTCAATCCCCTCCGCCACCTCCGCCTTCTTCCTCCACAATTTCCGATATCCCACCCACCACGATCTCCGCAACTCACCCGATACCCTCATCCCATTAAACACCGCAACTGAAATCACAACAGTTAATTCTATAACTCCCTTCAAAATACCAAAAATTTCGGCTTCCGTATCGGTATCGGTATCGGACGGTGGTACCGCGAAGCGCCCGACACATCGAACGGCCGATACGAGATTTCCGATTTCCTTGGCGAGTCTCATGTGGGACCTGACGTAGGATGTTATCCTCGAATCGTCTCTCTTCCTGACGGCCACCTGCGCAGCCAGCTGGTCCTGCTTCGCCGCCAGGATTAGTGTTTGGAAGGTTTCGAAGGCGTCGACGAGGCGGAGGAGAGCTTCTAGAAGGTTCTCGATGAAGAGGGGGCGGCGGCGGAGGGATTCGCGGGCGTGAGGCAGGTGGAGGACGTCGGCGAGAGAGTGGTGGAGGTTACGGAGCCGGGTCAACCCGTCGAAGAGACAAGCCGAGGTTTGGCGTGGGGAATGGGGCTCCGCCCAGGTGGCGCGGAAAGCGGTGAGCTCGGCGCTGAGGTGAGAGATGGAGGGGTGGGATCTACAGGGGAGGCTGATTGACCGGACGTGGAAGGGTTGACCGGCATATGATGGACGGGTCGGGTTTGGACTGGAGAAAGAGAGGGAGCGGCGGAACCCAGATACCATCTTTGACGTCGTTTTGGGATTTTTTGTGTTGGCGAAGATGAAAGGGACGGGCAGCTGATAGTTTATATGAGGGAGAGAGAGAGGTGGTGGTGCGTGAGGGGACGGCGGGGACTGGATCTGGGAATAAATGGAGCAACCGGGTTTGGGACCATGTGGGCGGGTGGTGGTTTGGAGGCGCTGCTTTGGCGGAGATGAGACAGCACGTGCAAGTGACACGCTGATCCTTTCTGTCGTCTGCCACGTGGGTGTTTATTTATTTTTGCAACTTGCCACGTAGTTGTTGAGATGACTCAGCTTTTGGGAAAATTATAAGGGGAGCCGGCCCTCCACGTGGAGCTGCGCCTGCCCTGTAAATATTTGACACGTGGCATGTATTTGAAAAGGAAAGTCCTATTGGTTGCTCTTAAAAGAAAAGCCGAGATGCTGCTCTCGGAATTCAAGTTGCTGGCTATTCAAATTTCAAAGAGTCCAATTTGGCACAGCGCGGAATATTCTTAAGATTACAACCACCACTGCCGGCCACCACCGCTACCGCGCGCTGCCGCCACGTAGGCAATGTGCCTGTCCGGAAACTTTGATGTACAATGAGATTAGATGCATGCATGCACGTTTACATCCAGCTAGCTGCACGTACAATTACCCCAAGAACAACCAGGGACACTACTAATTAACAAAGCCTCCAGATCAGCACACGTCTTTTGGCTGGCAATTAAGTATATTAATTCCTCCCTCGCTCTACTCATTAATATATAAATATATATATATGTTCACATATATACATATATATATATATATAATATTTGTAAATTATGAAAACCTATGCAGATGTTTTCTGGGAATTCAAATAATGTGAAGAGCATGTTTCATGCACCCATAAATTAATTCATGATCAATTGTTTTTGGTACTCGCTAGAGTCACGTAACTTGCTGAGGTGACCTAGTTTTCGCCCACTTTTTTTTGTTAATGTCATTTAAATACAAGCAAAAACTCACCAGGGGTGTGTTAATGGACGGACTACTTTTATCTCCCAAATTTAGTGTCGCACCATAACATCCAAAATTGCGTGATGGTAGCTGAAGTCCCGAATTATCAAAAAAAAAAAAAAAAACTTACAAGTGAACTCAATTCATAGGTTGAGTTCTAAATATATTGTATTAGATTTTACCTAAAAGTTTAAGTTATTTGTTTGTGGGTCAACAATCACTACAAAAAATCAGGATATTAGTGAAGGATCAAATCCGTCACTAATACTCATAAATTCGTCACTAATATTAGTGACGAATTTATGAGTATTAATAACGGTTTTAAAATAGTTGCTACATGTACTGTTACCACTAACTTTTAAGGACGAATTAAAAATTTTGTCACCAAAAATGGAGTATTAGTGACATATCATAACCGTCACTAAAACTCTAATACCATCACTATAAATTTTAAAACGTCTCTGTTAGATGTCTCAGTCCGAAAGTATATAGTTTAGAGGGGGGGTAAATAAACTCTTTTCGCGGAATATGTATTCTTCTACAAAATAAAAACTCTTGATAAGATACAAGAAATTATATCGCAATATAAATATAAATCATGCACAAGATATAAAATAAAGAGTGTAAGGGAGAGAAAGAACAACACCAGTATTTTTACATGGTTCGGCACCAAGCCTACATTCACGCCTTGAGACCAACTCAAGGATTCCACTATACGATCTCCTTCACCGGTGGAGAAGTCTTACAACTCGGGAACAAATTCCTACCCACTCACCAAGAGCCTCTTCAGTTCACAAAGAACCTTCACCAAATGGTCCACAAAGAACTTTACAAGAAGACAATAGAAATATAATATAATGCTCCTCAAATGAGCAAATATTAAATGCAAAGCAAACCTCACAATATCTCTCAAGTAATGAATCAAATACAATTAAAGAGCAAGATAGAATGAACACTTGTGAATGAAGAACAACAATGCAAAGTGCTAGGTGCTTAAGTTTTGGTGTAAAAAAATATTTTTCACTAAAAATGATAAAAAACCTTCAAAAATCATGTTAATACAAGTATAATATCTTGTATTTATAACCCCAAGAGCCTTAGGAGCCGTTAACTAGCCGTTGAGGAGAAGAAAAAATATTTTATTTGGCAAACTAGCCATTTTCCGCCCGTTAGCGTCACTCTGCCCGTTGGACTCGCCGACGAATCCCCTGTGTTCATCGGCGAGATCTCTGAATCAGAAAAATTCATAAAAATGAAAGTTGTGAAATTTTGTCTTAACTTTCCAGGGACACCAAGATCGTCCCATTTAAACTTTTCTAGAAAAAGTTATGCCCAAAATACTGTAAGGTGTTCAGGACTCAAGGCTGCACTACGATAGTGACGATTGTTTTGTTTTTCCTTGTTAAAAAGCATTTTAATGACTTAAAACATTCTTAGACAAAAGTATATGAAATATATTGAGTCTAATGAAGATTAAAACTTGTCCAAGTGAGTTTCCCCATAAATATAAGATATCTTGTTTTATGAAAACATATTTGAAAACTTGTTTCGATATCTTATATGCTTAGTATGTCCTTTATTGAAAATATGTTTTGACTTTTAGGACTTTAGGACGTAGAGCTAGTTTTGTAAAATCGAGACTAAGTTTTGAAAATGTTTATAACTCATATATTACTTAACACTTGTCCCATTTTGAAAACTTAATTGAGTATAGGATTATTTTGACAACCTCTTTGTTTTTACTTTGAAAAATATGAATTGTGAGTTTGTTACTTTTGTGTAGATCCTATATGCTCATGTGTCCTAGTATGCTTGTGCAATGGCTCAACTCTTACTTAGAAATCATGCAAGACACACACCCCAAGAGTTATAATATGCACTCACTCACACAACCCTTATTACAATTAATTTATACACAATAAAAACTCCGGGATGTGCTTTGGTGTTTTTGAGTCAGTGTCTTTCCGATCTTTTCTATTTGATGTCTACTAGATCCGATCTTTGCTTTTGATTTGGTACCTCTGTATATCTGACACTTTATACCTATACTAGATAAGATCTGCAAGGATGGAAAATATTAGAGATAACAAATATGTTAATATCATCAAAACATATAAACCAAGATAGTGTAGCTGACAAGGCTAACAGGCTCAACTCAAATTTGTCACTAATAATTCGTCACTAATAGTACAGCATTAGTGACGAATTTGATTCCTTCGCCAATGCCCTTGTATTAGTGACGAAATTGTAATTCGTCACTAATATTCTACTAGTAGTGATGAATTTGAATCATTCACTAATAATTAGAAAAATTAAAAAACTTTTAATACTATTTTTTTTAATCATCAATTCCTATATAAAAATCTGTAATTACATTTTCGAATACATAAATCGAAACCATAATTATTACAAAATTCGTAAATCATTTAAAATTTCAAAATTAAATACAAATTCAATTAAAATAAAGAAATAACATATGTTCAGATAACAAAAAAATTTCAAAATATTCAAAATTCAAATACAAATGCTAGTACAAATTCAAATTAAAAAAACAAAAATTCCATTTGTTCAAATAACAATAAAAATTACAAAGAAATAGTCAAAAGTTGCATCCGATGATTGTAGTGCATACATGCATGGCATCATGTTGATGTTATGATAGTCGCGAACCCTACAAATTAAGAGTCATTAAAAAAAATTAGAATACAAATGGAGAGCTGGCGCTCAATATAATCAGGAAAAATAATTATATGATATAACAAATTCGCAAAGATTTCATAATCATGCATATTTCACAATTTGTACTGTAATAATATCAATAATGAAAAAAATAATGTCAGTATTTAAAGTTAAACACTGAGTTCACATATTTCCATTGAATTGCACACTTGAAAGGTAGCCTATAAAGTAGAAATGATGAAAGGGTCTTTGAATAACCATGAGAAGATACACACACAACTGTACTTGCAACTACTTATATATATTATGTGTAATACCTTTTAATTTTTTGAAAGGTAAAACCGAGTGAATTCATTAATAAACAAAGCTTAAGTCAGAGATCCGAGAATACAAAAGTGCAGGAAGACCCAAAACAGGAAACCAACAAGGCAATAAAAACAGTGAGCAGCCAACAAATCAACAGAAAAACTGAAGAGAATACCATAATAGAAAATGCTAAAACAACTGAATCAGCCACCGAGAATTTGATAATGTTCATTAACCATACGTGTAATTATTATCTTAAGATTGAGATACCTTTAGTTATGGAGATTGTTTTATCTTTTTTTTTTTCTTTTGTGATAGTGTTTAAAGCCTTTTAGGCATGTTTAGTCATGAAAATTATTTTATAATTTTTTTCTATGATGGTGTTTAAGACATTTCAAATAGTTGATTAATTTTGTAAGACATGAGGTTAGTCTGCCCTTCTATCCTAATCTCCAATTAAATAAATTTATGTCTAATATGTGAGTCCTCTGTTGCCTTTTTTATAAGCTTAGGTGCTTATGAGAAGGTTTTAATTATGTTTTTAAAAATTACATTAATTAATTATTTAATTTATATTCTTTTTAATCAGTTTGTCAACCTAAAAAATTAAACAGTTTTTGGAGAAATTAAATAAGTTAAATAGAAGGGAAAATGTGCATATGAAAGATATGCAGATTACAAATAAAATCATTGAAAGATATGCAGATTACATTTACCTATCCACTTGTTAGATGAATTCAACTTTGAATTTGACCTTATCTGCGCAATATTTTAATTAGAACTGATGGAGATGTCAATTCAATCATTATTACTTTAACATTCATTTTATCATAATTATCATTGTACATGGTTTTTTTTTTTTGAAAAAATTTTAACGAAATTTTGGCAGCATGTCGTCTATAAATTGGACATTTTTTCATAAAATCTGTACCTGATATGTTCAAATAAGTAATTTATAATTCAGTTCAAGGCACACGAGAATTTATATCCACTACGAGCATGCAATACATATAAATTGCATCCGCCATACAGGAGGCATTCTAGACTAGCATGCAATTATGTAGCAATCTACAATTCACAACATATAATCTATCCATTAAATTTAAAATATAAATAGCAGAGAATAGTGGATAGTGTTAGACCAAATAGTCAAAGGTCTTTCATTCTTACTATGTTTTGATGTTATCAACCCATTAGCTGCTCTCAAAGTCACTAACGTTTCTCTAAGATATGTTTCAGGTATACAGAATGGCATCTGAACCAACAAGCAGTCAAAACAACTCATGTCATGACCAGAAGCACAAGTCTCTTAAAGCATTCACGAACAATACAACAAATGCACAAAAGTCATCTGAAAAATGAGTGTGTAAAATAAGAGAGATTTTATCTTGTAAAAATCTTGTACATAAAGTGAAACTCAATACAAAGAGCAAGAAAAGGGGCGTATCACACACGCACAATAAAATACTAGATAAGCCATTTTTTAAGTATATAAAGAAAACTCTCAAAATGGACAAAAACCTCTTAGAATCTTAAAAGGACAAAAATTGGAGAAGGAGGAACTCGTCGACAAACACAGGGTTTCGTCGACGAGATTAGTGCAAACTTCGTCGACGAACACAAAGTTATCGTCGACGAAAAGATACCAAGGGCATCTGAATTCAGAACCACAACTCGTCGACGACGTCGATGAACACGGGGCGTCATCGACGAAATAAATGAAGGCCTCATCGACGAACACAGGTTCTCGTCGACGAAAATATACCGAGGGGACATTTGAATTCAGAATCAGCAACTCGTCAACGAACACAGGTCGTCGTCGACGAAATTGCTGAAGAGCCTGTTGACGAACACAGGGCTTCGTCGATGAACGTCGGGCAACAACGAACATTAAATGCTGCGAACGGCTATTTTTTAATCTTGTCTTATGTTCATAAATGCCCAACGACTCTCCAGCGTTGCCCTCGTCCATTCAATGTATAAATAGGAGTAAAAGGCTTTTTACAAAATACTTTTGAGAAATCATATTGAAAGAAGAACATTCATTGGTGTTGTCATCTCTAGGGTTTTCACACAAACTCACTTCCCCTCTTCTTGCTACTCTTAGTATTGCATTCACTCTATTGACAGAGGATCTTGAGTAAGGAGTTTATTGGTTTAACTACCTCAAGAGAGTATTCAAGCTTACACTCAATCTTCATTTACCTTTTTGTTAACAAAAGCTCTTTGTGGGCTGTTTTTGGGTGTCTCTAAGTGAGCACCTTGTTAAAGCTCTTTGTGAGCTGGTGTATGTTGGCTTCTCCGCCCGAAGGAGGTTTTTTAGTGGATTTTGGGAATCCTTGAGTTGGTCTCAAGGCGTGGACGTAGGCGGGGTGCCAAACCACGTAAATATCAATGTGTTAAGCTTTTCTTCTCTCTTATCTCATTCAAATTGTTATTGTGATTTGCTACATTTCCTTTTACTCAACAATTTCATGCACTTGCTCTTGGTAAGATTTTTGTGCTTGTAGAAAGTAATCTCTTCACCAAAGAAAGTCTATTCACCCCCCCTCTAGACATACTACCAGGCCAACAGATAGTATTGAGTTCAGTGTAGTATTATTATTCATCTAGGCATTTGGACATGAACATTATGAGATGATGAGGGCATTTAATTTAAAGAATTATGAAGATGATGCTCCCTCTGAGTTATGTATATATTCAACTTATGCCTTTTTCAAATTTCAAATCCTTAGCTAAGTGTTTCTAATATTTTCAATAATTTAGGCTCGACAATGAATGCTTTAGGCTTACCGGACCAAAAATATATAAATGAATGCTTCTTTAAATGAACTAAGCCTACATTGCCTCATTTTTTATGATTCTTAACTTTCACTTATCCTTTTAAAAATATTTTAACATTCATTTTATCATAATTATCGTTGTATGTGGTTTTTTTTTTTTTTAAAAAAAAATTAACAAAATTTTGGCAGCATGCCTTCGATAAATTAGACATTTTCCCATAAACCTGTACTTGATATGTTCAAATAAGTCATTTATAATTCAATTTAAGGCACACGAAAACCTATATTCACTACCAACATGCAATACACATCAACTGCATCCACCATGTAGGAGACATTAATTCTAGACTATAGCATGCAATCATGTAACGATCAACAATTCACAACATATAATTTATCCATTTTATTCAAAATATCCAATAAGTAAAGATATCATGCACGTTTACATCCAGCTAGCTGCACGTATAATTACCCCAAGAACAACCGGGGACACTATTAATTAACAAAGCCTCCAGATCAACACACGTCTTTTGGCTATCAATTAAGTATATTAATTCCCCGCTCGCTCTACTCATTAATATATATATATATATATATATATATATATATGTTGACATATATACATATATATAATATTTGTAAATTATGAAAACCTACGCAGATGTTTTCTAGGAATTCAAATAATGCGAAGAGCATGCCACGTAACCAGTTTGCTGGGGTGACCTAGTTTTCGCCCACTTTTTTTCTTAATGTCATTTAAATACAAGCAACTTACAAGGGAATTCACCAGGAGTTAATGGATGGAGGACTTTTATCTACCGAATTTAGTCTCACACCATAACATCCAAAGTTGCATGATGGTAGCTGAAGTCCCGAATTATCAAAAAAAAAAAAAAACTTACAAGTAAACTCAATTCATAGGTTGAGTTCTAAATATATTGTATTAGATTATTATTTGTTTGTGGGTCAACAATGTATATCAAGTTTTAACACTCATCCATATGTACAATTCAACAGTATGTGCAGAGATAAACATAGAACCCAGGACCTCATCATAACAAACTCTAATACCATGTTAGATTGTCATTTTACCTCCGCACGTGCAGTCCGATAGTATGTGGAGAGATAAACATTGAACTCGGGGCCTCCTCATAACCAACTCTAACACAATATTAGATTACCCTTTACTTAAAAATTTAAACTATTAAATTATAGGGTAATAGTGTATATCAAGTTTTAACAGTCTTTGCATAACATCAAACTAAAAGGATGAATTTTTTGTAAATTCCTTGCCTATTTAACATATTTAGTAACATAATGTGCAAAACCATTGAACAATGGGACCAATCAAGCCACCACTTTTACGAGTTCGGATGATCCAATCCTTAACGATCTAAGAATCTATGAAGATATAATGTTTAGTGCCTCAGTCTACACAGTATTTGGGATTCCTTTTCTCAAACTTGAAATATTAAAAAAAATGTAAATAATTCTCAATCCTGACATGTTTTAGATTTGAACACGCCCACTACTTTAAAATTTCTTCATACCAAACAAACTTTACTCTATGTTAATGATGATTCTTTGGTGCTGCTCCTCTTTTAAATTTCTTAGTTTGTGATGTTCCCTAGCCCATGACAATAAGAAAGGTGCATACTGATAGTATTTCTTTGATTATAGTTTTTGAATTCCATCAAATTTTCCCCTCGTGACTTGAGAGACATTGTAGCTAAGGTGGGTGATCCCAATCTTCAAGAATGTTTGAAGCAAAAGGCTTGAATGCTGCAGGGGCCCGGCTCGCTTAAGCAACTGTGGTCGAGCCCATGCTAGTGCATGCGGCCCAACCAGGTGGCACCCTGAAAATCTGCCACGTCTGCAACAATACATGTGTCGTTACCTTAGACCCCGAACAGGCACTACAAGAGGCACGTAGATCTACTCTTGACCATTTCAGCGTCATTCTTTCTTGCGCTGTGGAAGCGAAAATGGAGAGACTGATGAGGGTGGAAGTAAAAGAGGCAGAGCGCGTGGAGGAGACGCCGGAGCACCAGCCGCCCAACATCTCCCGGATGGAGCCGGTCACCCACGCCGCGTACGGCGGCGGAATGTACGGAACCGAGGAGGGGCAACAGGAGAAACCGGTGACAAAGCATCCCGCCAGCGACACCCAGAGCGCTGACGGGCCGGTTGGGCCCGACGTCCAGCCCAAGCACAAGCCCCCGCCGTCCACCGGCGACCGAGACGTCGACATCACCGGCCAATCTTACATTCAGTAATTAATTAATTAGCATCGATTAAATTAATGATTATTTTATGCTGTTTTAATCTCTACCGCTTTTCGTTGATCGTGTTGCGCCCCGTACCCTACTTGGATGTTCATGAATCTAATGCATAAAATTCTATTTTTTGTTTTTTGTTTTTTGTTTTTGGTTTTTTGTTTTTATCTAAACTCACTGGATGGCCGATCGTGCAAACAGCGTCTTAGCAATCAATCGTCCAAATGTTCGTCTATCGAAACGTAAACATTTGGAAGTTCACTCCCTCAATTTATTGACGCCACGTTTAATTTTAGAGACGGAATAAAAAGTATTTTAAAAAAGAATTTTTAATGAAGTATTTTATTTCATTTTTGTTGTAAAATTACGTTGTATAATTATGCAGTGTGTGCAAGGGGTCAGGGTCGATTCGGTCAAATTTAGTTAACTAATTAAATTAATTGAAAATTTTTATTAGCAATAATCTCTAACCCGGATAGATTTCGGTAATTTAATTAATCGAAATAATTTATAATTAATTATAAAATAAAATATGATTATAAATTGTAAAATTAATTATAAAATTAATATTTAAATTGTAAGAACATTAATTTAATAAATAAATTAAGACAAATGAATAATTTTATAATATATCAATTATATTTAATATTATTAATTTTAAAAAAAAATTTAAAATTGAATACTAGAAATTATCTAAATTTGTAATCAATCGAAGCTCTATATTAATCAAATCAAGTTGATTGAATTCGATCCATTAATTTAGTTAAATTTGAATTATGCTCATCTCTAATCCTCACAGAATAAAGAAAATTAAAAATTATACAGCATCCGGACTTAATTGCATTGTAAAGATTGGTATTTTATTTTTAATATAAATTTTTTTGTGTTATTTTTAAAAAATTAGGATATTTTTTATCACAAAATAATTACACTATTTATGTATTTCCAACAATATAAAAATTTTGGGCATATTTTTAGAAGGCAAGAATAATTTCTCCATAAAATTATTTACAGATATACATATAATATGATTTAAAATACAATTAATTTTATTGATGGCTAAAATTTATGAGAATATTTTTTGCAAATAAAGACACAGATTGTGTTTAGTGTGGATTATGAAATTAAATTCTAATTTTGCCTCATTATTTAATGTTAATATCTTTATCTTATATGGCATGCTAAGCGTTGAATGGATATGGAGAGGGCAGAGTCTGGGCCTTTCAAAGTTGGGCTTGTTACTGGGCCTTGAAATATGGATTGGTCCCATGTTTATCGGTTGGCCCAGGCCTGAATTGGACTTAATAAAATAAAGTCCGACCATCACGAGTCACATGTGACTATGCATGTGACCACTATTTACACGTGAAAATTTTATGAGTCACGTGATACTCCATTGGATTTGAGAATAAAATATTTTATGAATTTGTGATGACTTCACATGAAGACTTAATCCTACTCTCTAAAAAAGTGCCTATAAGTAAAAGTCAGAGAGTAAAATCTAGGCTCATAGAACATTAGAGCCTCTATTAAAAAAACTTGTTTCAAAATATCCTCTTTTTTTTTTTTATAAATAAAATTGCCATTTTTTTCTTTCTTCTCACTGTGAATGAAAATAAAATTAAAATTAAAAATAAAATATTAAATTATGTACATCCTTTTCCTTTTTCTTTTATTTGTGTCAATCCAAATTAACAGTGCAGGCCCCGATCATGCTTCAAAAAATACCCCCAAACAAAAACAAAAAAAACTCTACAAGTCCGAAAATACCCCTCCCATCAATCAACCATTATACAGTAGTATCGTGCCCCACTAATCTAACACGACGGCGTTTGGCCCTACGCCGACGCCAAGCCCATCTTACAAATCTCCCTCGCCGGAGGCGCTTCCCAATGCGCAGACCGCCGCCTCATCTCCTCCAAATCATTAACGCAACGCTTTAGCTCCAACGATCTGACCCGTTTCCTGCCTTGGGCAAGTTTCTTCCCCGCGACCCGATCGAAGATCCGCTCCCAACCCCTCTCCCACTCGGCGTGCGCGTCGCAGAGCCGGAGGCTCCCGTTGGCCCAATCCGTCCAGCTCCACCCCCTCTCAAGCCCTGACATCACGCCCGCCACGCACTGCCCAACGCACGCCTCCGTGCACGGCCGGCACTTCGCCCCGCTAAGCGGGCCGGGGCTCGAGAGCGCCGCCACCGGAACGCCGAACCGGCCCGGCGGGAACCCGTATTTCCGATCAGAGACGACGCAGAAGGGCAGGCGCTTTGCGACGTAGGGGACCCCCTGGGTGGTGAGTTGGGCCTTGAACGCGGTCTCCGAGTTGAGGTGGCGGAACCCGGCCGAGTCGAGGTGGGGGATGACGGAAAGGCGGGACAGCGCGACGACGGAGGTTTTGAAGTCGCCGATGCCGAGGCGGTCGTTGAGGCCGCCGTAGGTGGATCCGGGCGGGACCAGGTAGTGACCCGGTATGAAGTTTCCCGGGTCCAGCGGGCCCGACCAGTACCCGTCGACTCGGGTTCGGACGATCCAGTCGTACGTGAGGTTGTTCTGTTCCTGGTAAACTTTAACCAGCGTGAGGCATCCCTCTACAAGGTTGAAATACTGCAAAAGCCCCTGCAAAAAACCAAAATTGCCTTTTAAGTCCCCATTTATTTTTTTATTTATCTTTGAGAAAAAGAAATTAAATAAACCTTAAATGGGGCCTAAAAATAAAAAATATATAATATAATATAATATAATAAAAAAACATTTTTTAAAAAGAAGAAAAGGCATTTCCGCACGGGAAAGAAAGTCCCAAAGGTAAAGGTTGGGCATATTTGTCTAAAACTTGGCCATTTTTAAGTAGGATAATTATTAATTATTTTATGATTAGATTAAAAGAACAAAAAGCGTTGACCCTCTTTCGCGCCTATTTTGTTCTTTTTTTTTTTTTGGTTGTGCCTATTTTGTTCTTATTTTTTTTAGTTATTTAAAAATTTTAAATTATTTTAAAAGAAGCATATATACATAAAAATCTTTAAAATTTGGCAAATCAAATGCGATATAAATATAATATAAATTATTTTATTTTCTAATAAATGATTCACCTTTCAAAGCTCCTAAGCAAGAAGGAAATATTGCCCTCCTCAAATATCACTCCATATAACATTAATAATAAAACTTTCGAAACTTCTACATGTCAAAGATTGCGGCACAGAACAAAATAAATTCGAAAAATAACTGCTACATTGCTCATCTTCAAAGCATGTTTTTTTTTTATAAAAAATTAATTGACCAATGATCTCTACTGAATAATAATAATACTTTCTCAAATATATATAGTAATAATATTCATGGTTCATTAGCTGAACCACCACGAAAGTGACCACCAGCACCGAACGGATTCATCTCAACCACTAGCCGCCGGCGCCACCTCCGTTTTACACGTGGATCCCCATTATCAATTTAAAACTATAATTTAAATTTTAATAATAAATAAACAACGAAGAATAGCAAGTAAAAGAGCCCCAGAAAGAGTCGCTAATTACCTGAATGCCATTGGGCGAGTTGTGCGCGGTGAGGACTCGGAGCTGCGACTCGGTCTCCGGCACGGGCGCGGGCTCGAACAGCCGGACCGAGGCCACCCGGGGCGCGTCCTTCAGGAGCGAGAACTTGTACGCGTCGCGGTCGACCGGACTGTGCAGGAAAAGATCCGACCGGGGATACTCCCTGAGAATTCTCTCCACTATGGAGGGTCCGGTGAGCTCGAACCTCCTGGCGCCGCCCACCAAGCACACCGCGATTCTCGACGCGTTCAGCTCCGCCTTCGTCCTCGCCCTCTGTGCTGGGGAAAGAATAGGGACGGCGGTAGCGGGGGCGGCGGAGGAGGAGGACGAGTTGGCTCGATTGTAAAAGATGGAGGCGATTGGGGGAAATGAGGCGAAGGGGCTGCTTGCGGAGAGAGAGAAGAAGACGAGGAGTGAGAGAAGAGGAGCGATCAAGAGGAGGAGACGCCAGTCGAGATCCGAAACCCACCTCGTGAAATGGGTCATGGCTTTTGGATGAGCGATGCTTATCAGCATCTCCCCCTCTTTGTCCTCTTCTTCAGCACCCGTCGGATCTCGCTCCCGATTTCTCCCATAGAAATAGAGATAGAAAAAGAGGGAGAGAGATATTGGGGGGAGAGAGATATTGATTGGGGAGACGTACTTAGGGATGGGTTGGCGTCTGGTTCTGAACCGGTGTTCCAGCGCCGGGTAGATATGACGATGATGACACCAACCGCGCGTGATGAGTTATTTATTTCCATTTTTGCTTTTATTTTTCTATTTTTATTTATTGTTGCTTCTGCTTTCTCAAACCGCGTTTACTGCATTCTCACCCGTTGGGCAAATTTTAAAATAAAAATAAAATGAAAACAGAAACAGAAACAGAAAAAACAAAATAAACGGATAGAACAAACATACAGCTCTGCTGTATTTATTTATATTTTACTATTTTGTTATTTGTAAATGTGGCAGTACACGTGGAGGGCGGGCGCCGGCCATTTTATTCCCTCTAATCAGGACCGTACACGCGGATTCCACTTTGAAAGATTAAAGCAGGAGTTTTTTCCCGTTTTATAATTAAAAATAAATAAAATATAAAATAATACTCTGAACAGGAAATTTTTTCCCAAAATAATGCTCACGTAATCTCGCAGCATGAAACTGCGAGATTTAAACTGGTGGCCACTCTGTCATCGACGCGTGGCAAAGAAAGAAACAGGGCTAACGTAACGTGTGGCGACGGGTGAAGAAATCTCGCAGGTCCAACCTGCGAGATTTGAGAAGCGATCGAACGGAGAGGCGACGCGTGGCTGCGAGGTTACGAGCGATCGTGACACGTGGTGAATCTTGCAGGTCCAACCTGCGAGATTTAAGAAGCGATCGAACGGAGAGCGTGCCACATGGTAAATCTCGCAGGTCCAACCTGCGAGATTTAAGAAGCGATCGTACGGAGAACCTGTGGGATGAACTTGTCCTCGTTGCATCGTAAATTATAAAAACAGAGGCTCATTTTAAGTCATTTTTCTGGGTTGGTCTTAAAGAAGAACCACAACACGCCAGTCACATTCAACAACTTACCAGCTCTCCAACACAATGAACCCAACCATAAAACGATCTGATGTTTCAACACCAACAATGCTGAAGCCTAAAGGCTATCAAACATAATTTGCTCAAATAACGCCAGTAAAACTTAACTTAAAACTTGCTTTCAAGGATTGGCTGCATCACTCGCAATTATATATATATATATATATATAATATTTTTATGTAGATATTAGGAAATTTCAATTATCTTAAAAAATACATGCTTATCTGGAAAAACAGATACTCCTACTGCTTATATTAATTAAAAACCAAAAGAGAACCTCTTCATCACTCATCAAACATGGCCCTTTTGCCTTTCTAAATTCCAAATTTAGAAAAAGGGAAAACAGACGAGGCAGAAGCATAGTTTGGTGAGTTGATATGGAGATGTTGAGCACCTTGATTTGAAAATTTCAACTCAAAATTTGTTGGATCACAAAGCTTCTCCTAAACCCTACTCTATAAATACATAGCTAGCTAGAGTCTATAGGAAGAAGATTCAGCTTCTCTGCAAATGCCCTCGACTTCGAGTTTTTTCCCGTTTTATAATTAGAAATAAATAAAAATATAAAATAATACTCTGAACAGGAAACTTTCTTTGAATAAGTATTTACATAAAAGATATTATTGATTATGAATAAGTATTTGTAATAAAATTTGGATAAATCAAAAAAATATTTCAAAATATGATTCTAACCCCAGAATTTACAAAAAAGACTACAAAATTTCGTATAATTAAATTTTATTGACGAAATGAATATTTTGTTAGTTAAAGTCGGTCTACATGTGGAATAATAAAATTTGTCTTTAATAAAATGATATTTTAAAACTCGTGGATTAGAGACCGAAAAAAATTTTCGAATTAAATGCTTTGATGTTTTGTACCAACTAATTCTTTAAGTATGACAAAAAAAAATTTAGAAGAAATAAATTTTCAATAAGTTATAAAAATGCCTAATAATTATAATGCTGCAAAATGTTTATTGGATGTAATATTTAAAATTAACAATTAAACATTTTGCAAGACAAAGTTAAATTTATTATTTAAATTTAAAATTAATTTGTAAAAAGGGAATTAACAATTAAAAAAGGGAATTAACAATTTAAATTTTTAAATTTATTATTTAAATTTAAACTTTGCAAGACAAAGTTAAACATTTTGAAAGATAATAGCAGCATCAATACCTCTTCGTACGTCTTAATTTTTTTTGTTTTTACTCTTTTTTATTATAGTTTGACTATCCGCATACTAAGCCAAATATTTTGACCCATCCTTTTGGTATTTGAAAGTAGGATTTGGGTCAAATTAAATTATTGTTAGAATGCTTTTTTATCTTAGTCACCCATTCATATTTAATTAGAGAATGTAGGGAAAACCATACTAAAGTTTTTGTAATTATACAAATTTAATTTGAAATGCAAAATTAACGATTCTTACATGTTGTAACTACATGCTGTTTGAACTTTAAATTTGGATAGTTAATTAAAATATAAGTTTAGAGAAATCATGAAATAAACTTTAATTTAGGATATACATACTCTAAAAATTAATATATCACTTAATCAATTATATTTTTTTATTAAAATTAATATACGTAATTAATTAATATACTTTAAGACAAATTGACTAGGAGTTTAATGGAGAGAACATATATTAAGTGCTCCCTAAGATTTTTGGTGCATGTAGTATATGGCGGTGAGGGGAAGTTAACGTGTAAATGTTTAGAGTGCTGAAACACGTTTGCATCTGATGACGCACGTAAATGCATGCAGACATACAAATTTTAGCAATACGAATTTTGTAGTAAAAGACAATTGAATTTAAGGAATTAACTTAACTAGACATGCAAATTTAGACGATACGAATTATGTGTCATTTTTTAGATTTGGTAGTATTGAATTTTTTAGAGATACGAATTATTAAATGATATATACAAAAGAAAGAAAAAAATAATCAATTATATACAAATGAAATCAAAACAATCAATGATATACATACAAATAAAATGCAATTAAAGTAATGCTAAACTACTCCGTGCCGCAGCGAGGTCATCTCCGGGGTCGTGGTGGCTGCCGTCTGCGTCTACCCTCTCCCTGCTCGTCAACATCATCAGGTGTCCTAGCCCGTCGTGCTGGATGTGAATCCTCTCCCCCAAGAGGTGCTGCATCATCATCATCAGCCATGCATAGCGCACGCGGTGAGAAATGATACGATGTCTCGGGACGAGAACGAGGCGGCCTAGGGGGTGCATCGACCTCGACCCCATTGAAAAGATCGTCCAATAAAAATGACATGGATGGGGTAGCAGCAGAGTCGGATGGGGCATCAGTCGGTCTGCTCGATGGTCCGGCAATATGAGCTGCAGTGGAAGGCGCATAAGGCGCTGACGGGTCAAACAAGTACTCGGTCTGTACGACTAGTGGGGAGGACATGAGAGTCCCTAGACGACTAGAGGAAGCATGTCGTCCTCCTCGTACTGGAGCTGGTTGACCTCCTCGTGCTGGTACATCAGGTCGACCTCCTCGTTCTGGGATCCTTCGACCATCCTCGTGGACGAGGTCCAGTGCAGCACGCATCAATCGGTGGATCGCAGGATCCGACGAGATATGCTCTGCCTTAATGACTATGTCAGCCTGCAGGATATGAACATATTTTATTAACGCATTCAAATTGGAACGTATATATAATAAAATGAGTTGTGGCATTAATCTTCTTACGAGGCTCAAATATACGGCTGCGGTCCTGTCGACGAAGCGGCGTGTGATAGACCTATACCAAGTGAAGTATGGGTCATCTGGACGCATCGGACTGTGTTCCGCCACTCCTCGTACGATGTAGTCTCGCCGATGCTCCCACGCAATGACGAATATCGCGTGCGTACTCGACCAGTCTGTGACCCCTCGACCGCGTCCATCCATGCCGTGGAGATTGTCCCCAACAATATCTACCCCCGAAGTCATAAATGGGGGGGGGAATGACCTGTCGAAACCCGAACTATCGCATGAATCGATCGGGGAGATACCACTCAATAATATGAAAGCATATGAGTGGCACTCACGCTACCCACAGGTCCCTCCCGTCTGCATAGGCAAGCGGCATGTCGGCTAAAAT
The DNA here is from genome assembly GCF_029873635.1 of Malania oleifera. NCBI lineage: Eukaryota > Viridiplantae > Streptophyta > Magnoliopsida > Santalales > Ximeniaceae > Malania > Malania oleifera. Next base: position 106,637,210 of record NC_080424.1, read on the forward strand.
CTCATCCGTGTAGGGCATCCATATAAACTGCAGTTAGACAAAACAAAAAGTTATGCGGACTATACACAACTGAAAGAAAGAAAGAAATGCTTTCATGTGCTATACTTTAACTGATTTATACCTCATGCTCCCGGTGCATGTCCAACTCGAACCTGTACCAGGGCAATGTGTGAAGCGCAACCATCGATGCCCTCAAGTCGTCCCTCCATCTGTATAAGATGAAATCTAAGTTCCCAAATGCAAGACTACTACATATTACGAATTAGTATTCGTAATAGTTATTGAGTGAATATATAGGGATAGATAAAATAGGTACTAACCGATATGCGAGCGGGAGAGGATCAACCAGACGACTGTCCTGACCCCTCTCAATCTGTAGGAAACCTCACTGCGTAGGCGCGAATGAAGGAAATCTCTCCCAAGCCCAAACCTGGTGTAAGCGAAGGGGGCCCGCAATCTGTGTCTTCGAGTGGTGCGCGGCGCGACACATCTCCCTATACAACCACGCCAAAGTGGCGGACCCCCAACTGTACGAGTGACACGCTCCGAAGTCCTCAAGAAGTGGAAAGAACATAAGATGCGCATAACTGCCGGAAACATCCGAGAAGATCACCCCACAAATCAAACGCAACAAGTGGGCTCGTGCGTGGCATGCTATTGTCTGAACATCTGCATGTGCCGGGAGCTCACGAAACGCATCCCCCTCAAGGAACCGCATACGGATGCGTGCACCAACCAACTCGCTGTTAGGCGGAACAACGCCTAATAAACGCTCGCACATAATATACGCAGGGCGAGTCGACCCTGACGGTCTGTAGGTCCCTCCACTGGTCCGGCAGTGCGACCAATGACAGCTCGCCCATCAATCGGCAACCCGAACAAAACAGTTACGTCCTTTAATGTGACGGTGGCCTCACCATGAGGTAGGTGGAACGTGTGCGTCTCGGGTCTCCATCGCTCCACCAATGATGTGACAAGATGCCAATCAAGCTAGATATGAGCAATCTGATAAATGCCATAAAACCCCGCATCGCGTATCAGCTGGACAATGCGGGGGTCTGCCTCTAACCAACGCTTGGCAAACTGCGTGCCCCCTCGGCAGCACAGGGGCTCCGCATGCCCCTCAGCTCACGCTCGGCTGGCCCTGTGATGATCGCCCATCTTCAAGACGCTCGGATCGGACGGCCCTGGATCAATCCTGGAAATGCATCGTTGCATCAGAATAGATATAAATAAAAAAGAAACGGTGTGAAATAGTATAAAATTGCATACGAAATCAACGCGACGGTCCCGCTGCATCGCCCGAGTGGGTCCTTCTCGGACACCTTGTGCGATTATGCCATTCTTGATGACATATACTGCACGTGCTCCTTTTCCTACCTTCCCTAGCGTCCATCTCATTGTGTATACGGGAGCTCCTTGGACGACCTTTATGTCGAGCATACGCTGGATTTGCCTGTATAGTTGGCAAAGACGATGCTGGCCAGTACGCCTCGTGCATAATCGGCTGAAAATCCACCGCATATGTCGCATAATGTTCGGCGGTGGTCCAACAAGGCTCAACGTACTGCATGGCGTTGAGTCGTGTCTCTGCACATGCAGCGAGAAGGTGGGAGCATGGAAAGTGTAAGGCTTGCCACGTCCCACACGAGCAGCCGTGCAAATCCTGAATGCGAAGCGTTTGCACGTTGTTTCCTTTATGAGGTCCCAAATGCGCAGTCGTGATGCTGAAAGTACCTCTAGACCGGTTGAACGTCGTCACGCGATGTCCGATCGCCTTCAACTTCCTTCTTTCCATCGCAAGCAATGTATGAGGAGTTAATACATTTCCTCCTGATATTGCATTACGAGTAGCCTCACGTCGGCTATTGAAATAATGTGCAACGCGATAAAATGTCAGTTGCACAAGGGCAGTGATTGGGAGGCTACAAGCGCCCTTAAGGACGGCGTTGAAACATTCGACGAGGTTTGTCGTCATGTTCCCATACCTTCTGCCCCCGTCGTGGCACTAAGTCCACATATGAGGAGCGATTTGATCGAAGAACGTTTTTGCGGGTTCCCCACCCTCATCGAAGATCTTCTCCATCCACATGTTAAACTTTCTGACCTGATACTCCCTTCCCGTGCGCTCAGCCATTCGCTTCAGATTGATACTGTGCACTTTCGTGCTGAAGTTGCTTACAATGTGTCGAAGGTAGAATCGGTGGTGCGCACGCGGTGGCTGCCAATCGGGATTGTGAGACACTGCAGCGATGATCCCTGGATTCCTATCTGATATAAGGCAAATGTCGTCCCTATCGGTAATGGAACGAAGACAACACAAAAACCAATTCCATGTGTCCAAACTTTCCTCTTGCACAATAGCGAATGTAAGGGGAAATATTTGCCTATTTGCATCCGGGCACGTCGCAATAAGGAGTTTTCCCTTGTACTTACCATACAAGTGTGTCCCATCTATACAGATCATAGGAGGACAGTGGGGAGAACCCTGAATAGATGCTGCGAACGCCCAAAAGACTGATACAAATGTTACGGTCTGATCGCTGCTGGGTATAGGGTTCTACCTCCACTTTACGACAGTACCAGGATTATAAGTGCACATTGCTTCCATCCACCTAGGCAACGTCTGATAAGACTTCTCCCAATCGCCGAATACTTGGGCAATTGCCTTCTGTTTGCCTAACCAAATTTTCTTATATGAGATGGAATAGCCATAACGACGATCTATGAATTCTTCAATGTAGCGATTGAGGTCGACGCATCACCCCTTATCATATTCACAACCTCACTAGCAATAAGGGACGACGTGATTTGGCTATGATCTTGCGAGAGGAGTTCATTCAAGCATGTGTGCGGACCACCATATTGAGTGATTTCGAAGAATCGATGTTTCTGACGATACATCGCACGCAGTCTCCAACTGCATTCAAAGTTCTTACACTTAACAACCCATAATAGTGGGGTCGACTGCAGGACGTAAAAGTCATGGTGCGTTCGAGCGTGGTATATTCGCACAACAGCTATTAATTGATCTTTTGACCCGAATAGCATCTCTTGACTCAATTCTGATGATTCATCCCAATGAGTTACTCGTATAGGAAGCTCGTCACCATCGGAAAAATCTGCAGCCTCTACGTCAATTACACCATACATAGGAGGTTCGTCCATGAAATCTGCCCTATCCGTGCCATCGTTCGATTGACGGGGGGGGGGTGGGTCGACATCATCGGGGAACTCGTTCGTCCCTTCACCAATTCCCTCCTCATACGTGTCATCTTGTAAATGAACATCGTTCGTGATGTTCATCCCCACGTCCAGCGCGTTGTTCGCTATTGTGAACAACGATCCCGGTTGTTCTGCTGAAACATCTTCGCAAACACCATGAAAATTCGTATGGATAGTAGTTCCTTCATACGTCTGCGCCTCGAATGACGATCGTGGACATTCGTTCATATCCACAACAGGCATCCCGAAAACATCTGCATCTTCTTCCTCCGCTTCAACCATGTGCTCAATAGACGTTCTCGGCTACCCATGTGCGGCGACACCCATCTGAGGAATGAGTTCAACATACAGTTGCATAGTCAAATATGTCGTCCCTACGCAGTGTGCATCCAACACCATGCGCAAACCGTAATCACTAGTTACGGGAACAACCTCATAGAAGATTGTATCATGATGCCCTTTAATCGGCTATCTTGCGGTTAGCCGCAATGCATTTTGATTTGGATCAATTTGCAAATACTTGTATATTTTCGTATGCAATTTAGTTAATTTACACCTATGACCAATTCTAATAGGTTGAACTGGCGGAATACTATAACTAACACCGGTTTGGCCGGTTATAATGTTACCCCCCATGTACAACAATACCGGAACCGGAATACTGCTTGAACTTCCTGCCATCTAGATTGACGCCCGGTAAATATAAAAGACCTACGCAAAACAATAATTTTATGTATAAGTCGTATGCTAAGTGAATAGTGAACAAAAATTATTTTCAATACATTAATGTGCACATTATATTCTTTAAATGGGTTAGGGTACACTCATGTAATTATGTGGGTCATAAATGGGTGACCCATTTAGACCCAAAAATTAAATGGATAAAACGGGTCTACCCACTTAAACCATCGGCCCATTTAAATTTTCAACCTAATCATTTATAATAGAATTTTATTTAATGTATCACATTTAAAACTATACTACGAGCAAGTAACTAGTATTATAATTAAAATCTCTATGTGCATAACATAATTATGGATTGTTCAATTCGAACATTTATATAATTACATAAAGAATTATGAAGGTAGTTTGACTTGGTTCGATTTTCAAACTAATTAATATGCATGCATATTCATAATTGCATAATTCGTTCAGTTTAGATATGCCCGTAATTATGTTGGTTTTTAATTCTAGTATTGGTTATACTTATTATTTGTAATTAAATTACATAATTAAATAATTAACATTATAATATTAAAATCTCCGGTGCATGATTTTATAATTATGGACCATTAAAATATAATATATGTATAATTACACAATTATGTGTATGCATGTAATTTTATTTGATACGATTTTCCAAAAAAAAAAAACTAATAAGCATGCATGAACATACATTACATATTTGGTTCAGCTTAGATATGCTTAAAATTATGTAGATATGTAATTATATTTTTAACTACACCTATCAATTGAAATTAAACTATAATTACGTAATTAATACCGTTATTCGGAAATCTCTGTACATAATTTTATAATTATGGACAGTTCAGTACAACTATATTCATAATTACGCAATTATAAATGTACACAATTGGTTTAGTTCATATGCATGCAACATGCATGTACGTAATTACATAATTGGTATGGTTTAGATATGTCCATAATTATGTAGGTATATAATTATAATATTGGCTACACCGAGCTATCATTTGAAATTAAACTACATAATCACGTAATTAACTTTATAATTTGAAAATATATGAACCTAATTTTTTAATTCTGAACAATTAAATCTGAATATGTACGTAATTATCTAATTGGTTTGATTTAGATAAGCATAATTAATAGTTTGGTTCAATTATCCAAACCATCTAACATGCATGCATGTACGTAATTATATAATTGGTTCGATTTAGATATGTCAAAAATACGTAGGTATGTAATTATAGTAGTAGGTACATATCATTAGAAATTAAATTACGTACATAACTACATAATTAACATTATTATTTAGAAATCTAACCACATACATAACTACATAATTAACACTATTATTTAGAAATCTATGTACATAATTTTGTAATATGAACAATTTGGTCTCAATATGTACGTAACTACACAACCATATAAATATATATATGTACGAATTGGTTTAATTCAGTTTTCCAAACTATTTTTTTCATAAAAAAAAGAATTTATGTTTAGAAAGAAGAGAAGCTACAATGTGCAGGGACAAGAAGTCCACTATAAAAAGAGAGAAAAAAAAAGGAAAAAAAAAAAAAGAAAACAAAAAAACACAAGATCCCAAAAAAGAAGTAAACAAAATCAACTGAGAAACCCCCTTTTCAAAACCTTACCATCAGAATTTACCGAGCTCTTCAAATTTGCTAACCCTCTTTGACCTTTCACCTTTCAACTTTTACCACCATCAGACACACTTTATTTCCTCCAATATCACTCAACTTTAAATCCATTTTATCCTCAAGAATTTGAGCTTCTAAATCCTCCTCGAAAATCTCCTCCACTAGAATGAGAAATTCCATCCCTATGCTGAAACTTATTCAACAACCCATCATTATCAAAAATTGAAGCTCCCTCTAGACCTTCCAACAGGCATGGATCAGCATAAGATAAATCCCCTATTTCATCACAGGAGCCAGAAACCTACCCATATTTTTTTGGAAATCTATCCAACAATAACCCCCCAGCACAATCAAAATCACTATTGTCATCACTTTCTAAATCTGAAACCTCATTTTAGCTTTTCTAATCTTATTTGAACCTACTGCAATCATCTCAACTTAGGAACTTTCACAATACTAAAGTCCCCTTTAAAACCTCTCCTTAGTACAGTAGTCGTTGACTCATCAGAATTTTCTCTCTTATCTTCAAATACCTTCTTCATTGCAGCACCCAAACAGGCTGCCTTTCAATGAGCAAAAACCTTATTACCTTCAAATTTATCCATTTAAAGACAAAAAACAGCACACTCCCCCAACGCTGCTTTTTTTCTACTCTTCTCCACACCACCTTCTAATACATTTTCGGAACTAGACACAATTTTATCACCACCTATTTCTATTAACATGTATGCATGTACATAATTACGTAATCACTTCAGTTTAGATATGTCCGAAATTATGTAGATACGTAAATATACTATTGGTTACATCTATCATTTGAAATTAAACAACATAATACGTAATTCTAAACTATAATGACATTATTAATTAAAAAAACTAACCTTCCTCTGGATGCAGAGCCAGAACCCAAATACTCGGAACGCGGCGTGTGATATCAAACCAATTCAAAACATAAACAATTATCTCATGTAAATCTTAGTACGTTAAATGAAATATTCACGTTATTTTTCTAAATATTAAATAACATACCCCATCTTCGGCTCTTAAATAGCCTCGCCTCGCCTTCGCCCGAGCCCGAACGGTCACCTACACCTCGTACGGTCACCTGCCAACGCAATGGTCATTTGCAAGCTCGAAGGAAGGTCTGCAACTTTTCTTCTCTTCTCCTCTGCACGATTGTGTTCTAAGAAGGCTCAGGGAGGAATTCAGTGCACAAAACAAATCTTGCAGGTCCAACCTGCGAGATTTACCACGTGTCACGATCCCTCGGAATCTCGAAGCCACGCGTCGCCTCTCCGTTCGATGGCTTCTTAAATCTCGCAGGTTGGACCTGCGAGATTTACCACGTGTCACGATCCCTCGGAATCTCGTAGCCACGCGTCGCCTATCCGCTCGATCTCTTCTCAAATCTCGCAGGTCCAACCTGCGAGATTTACCACGTGTCACGATCCCTCGGAATCTCACAGCCACGCGTCGCCTATCCGCTTGATCTCTTCTTAAATCTCGCAGGTCCAACCTGCGAGATTTCTTCACCCGTCGCCACACGTCACGTTACCCCTGTTTCTTTCTTTGCCACGCGTCGATGGCAGAGTGACCACCAGTTTAAATCTCGCAGCATGAAGCTGCGAGATTACGTGAGCATTATTTTGGGAAAAAATTCCCTGTTCAGAGTATTATTTTATATTTTATTTATTTTTAATTATAAAACGGGAAAAAACTCATTAAAGCAGTGTACACCCGCACATTGCACGCCGCCAAACCCAATGGATATGAACGAGGGTAATTTGGGTATTAGGACCAACGAAAATATTTTAGTAACACTATAATTTTCACAAGATTTAATGCATTGTGTATGATATAAGAATCAAAATTAATGAAGAATTTTATTTAAAAAAAAAAAGTAAGTTGGGCATATTATGAGAAATTTGGACACCAATGAAATTTAATAAAAAATATTTATTAAAATAATAAAAACTTAGATACCTCTAAGTATTAGCTGATTTTTATTCTATACAAATTAAAAAATATCACGTGATAAGAAAGTAGTAACACAACTCAACTCTCTCTGGAGAATCGTGTAATATAATCCGATCTTATTTAATACTTAGATATATGTCATTAGATGAGAAAATAGATTTTTTTCCTAATCTTTTTCGCGAAAAATATTGTACATAGCAAACAAGTAAATAAACTATAAATTTATCAATGTAGTATCTCACCAATCCCACTTTCACAACTTGACTAAAAAATTGATTTCTAAAAACAAAAGACAAAGCAATTAATTTTTATGTGACAACCACATTAGTGTGGCTATAATATAAGATAAAATAAATTAATCCTATGTTTGAAAAAATATTTGAAGTTGTATTAGATTTTGATAAAATATAATATAAAATTGTATTCAAATTTGTCCAAATTCACCTAAATCTAAATTTAAGGTAACAAATCTATGTTTCCAAACACGGTCTAAGGGCAGTTCTATTGATTTAGGATAAGTTTGGCTCTTTTTTTTTGCCTCAATTTTTTTATTTTTAAAAATAAAAACTGGATTGGACATATTTGGTAAACAACTTTTTTAATGTTATAAGTTACCTTTAAACTTTTTTATAAACTTTTGAAAGTTATAAAATTATAAACCAAAAGCTAACTTTTTTTTTTCAGTAACTTATTTAATTTTATTATTTTTATTATCATTTTTAAATATTACAAAACTACAATGCATTAATTATATTTTCTAAAAACACATGTCTATTATAGTCGTTTTAAATACGTTTACGTACCTTACAAGTTTTCTATCAAACCAACATAGTAAAAGAGATTTTTTTTTTTATTTTAAAGAAACTCCTTTCTATGGATTGCTTTGTAAAATGTAATTTAAAAAAGTCATTAGGAGTCATGTACAATGCAAGTCAAATAGTATGCCAATGAAAAATAATGAACTAGTTAATGTGATATAAGACTGTATTTGAGTTAAGTCGAGTCGAGTTAATATAACAAAATGTTTGAACTCAACTCGACTTGAAAATATTAAGTTCGAAACTTGACTTGAAGTCAATTGATTTCATAATTGTAAAATCCGAATTTGGACTCGACTATAAAATCATAAAATTCAAGCTCCACTCCATTATAAATTATAATTAAATACATATATAAATATATACAATACACATATAATATTAAATATATTCATAAAATATATATTATATAATATATAAAATATAAAATTAATAAAATTAAAAAACTTGATTAAAATCAAAATTCGACTCAAGTACTAGTACTGAGTTCGAACTCAACTCGTTAAATTACTGCGAGTAGTTCAAACTCGAGTAGAATCGAGTCTAGTCAAGTTAGGAGACGAGTCGAGTCAAAGTAGGTTATGAGTAAGTTTGGCTCACTTACACCCGTGATGCGAGAGGTTGTGTAAAAGGTACAAATATATTTAAAATAATTCATAATGAGGTAGCAAATAAGGATTTATCAGTCCTTAATTTGTCAGAATTAATTGCCCAATGATTTTATAAATTGACAAAAAATTATTAATGTACTGACCTTCGCTTAGTGGAATTTAATGTTTGGGTTCTTATTATTTTTGTTGCTGAACGTATGCATTATTTGACAAAAAACTAAATTTCATTTGTTGTCATTTAAAAGAGCATTTACTATGTACTTGGGAGCATTAGGCATTAGATTCGAGTATGTGAAATTTTGAATAAAATATAATATAAAACTATTAAAATTTTATTAAATTTATTATAAATTCAAATCTAAATCCCAAAATCCATACTTACAAACATAAGGTGGTTGTTTTATCAATTTGAGGTTTATCTTAATTTTTAAAGTTTGTAAAAAAAAAAAATTCAAAAATCATATTTTAATTATTTTTAGATTGTGTATGGGTCTATTTAGTTGCAATTTTTTTTTTCAAATTTAGTGTTTTAGAGAATTAAAATTTTTTTACCTTATCTTTTAGTTTGAATGTGTGTGAATTTAAAATAATTTTTATATATAATATACACAAATCAAAATTACACTAAGCTTTGTTAAAATTCACACAAACATAAATTTACGACCTGATTAAAAATTAACACAGAAAAGAAAGAAAAATACGAAAGATTCAATTTTTCATGTTGGTTATCAAAAAAAAAGTGAGAAGAAAAATAAAAATATATGAAATTAATAAACAAAAATTTGATTCTACACATTTGGCCTTTGAAAATTTTAATTATGTTGAAGTAGTTTTTTATTTTCAATTAAAATGGATATAATAAAAAAATAATGAAAAATATGTTTCTTTCTTATTTAATTTTCTTTTCCTTTCACGAAAAATCCTTGATCCAAATCAATCCTCATTGTTCATTTGAATCAAGGATTTGAGGATTAAAGAGGAAAGAAAAATAGGAAAAAATTTTGTTTTTTGTTATATTTTTTTTCAAATATCAAATATTATTAAAAATATCATTTTATTTTAATATAGTTAATAAATTAAGAATGACAAAATGGTATTAAATTTTTATTCATTGATTGTTACATTTTTTATTTTCTTTTTTACTTTTTATTCATATTTCCAAAATTTTTATTATATAATTTTTTATTTCAAGAAATAATCACTATACGAACTAAAATTCATTCTTATAAATATAATTTTATGTTACACTTATAAATAATTAGTTAAACAATAATTTATAAATATACTCGGCACAAGTTACAAAAATTATTTAATAAAATTTTTTAATTTTAAACAAGTGACTGTAAAAATAAATTCCATTAGCAAATTGCAACTGTTACAACAGCTTCGACCCCTGTAAGATATAGTGTTACTCTGTTATACCGTTGTCCGAAACGCAAAACAGGAGGAGCGTGAATCGGATCGCAGGCGATATACTAATTAAACCGGCGAGCGGCGGAAGCGATGCCGTTGACGCGGAGAAAGAGGAAATAGTTCTCTTGGATAGGAGCGTACAGGGAATAGCGCTTCAGCAATGCAGGGAGGATCGTCGGGCATCGGTTATGGTCTGAAGTATCAGGTTCAAGCAGAAACCCTAACTCTAAGAACATCTTCAACATCGCAATAATCACGAAACGTAATTTCGTTATTGTTTTCTCTTCTTCGTGCCCAGGCTCGATGCATTGCAGATGTCAAAGCAGACACAGATCACACGAGCTTCATTGCCGGCACTCTCAGTCTCAAAGAAGAAAATGAGGTCTGCTCTTATTTCTTGAGTCTCGATTTACTTTTGATTCGGATCGCGCGTTTTGATCTGAATTCCGATGCGTGGGACGTTTCTTAGGTTCATCTGTTGAGGCTTTCGTCCGGTGGAACTGAACTCGTATGCGAGGGTCTGTTTTCGCACCCGAGCGAGATCTGGGATCTCTCTTCTTGCCCCTTCGAGCAGCGCATCTTCTCAACTGTCTTCTCTTCTGGTACAGTTCCTTCTTGCTCAGTTGTTTCACTGCGTTTTCGATTCCGTTGTGTAGGTGATAATGCCGCGCGAAATTGACCGACAGTTGATTTAAAATTAGTACATTGCCAAGTGCTTGTAACGCTAAACGCTCCAAACAGCTTTTGATAAACCTAAGAGTAACTTTAAGCTTCTATTAGTTCCATTGCATTTTCAATTTCCTTGTGTACTTGATTATGTGGTGCCGAAGATAGTCAAGTGATCTTATCTTAGTACATTGCCAAGAGATTGTTGTAAAAATATTTTTCAGCTTCTAAAAAGCTGCACCTAAAAGATCTTCAGTATCTACTAGTTATTTTAAATGTTACTGGACCTTTTTTGTATGTGTATGTATGATGCGCTCTGTGGCTTAAATTCAGACAGGTGGCTTAATAGTTGCTCTTTTATTGAAGGTGAATCATACGGAGCAGCAATATGGCAGATCCCAGAGTTATATGGCCAGTTAAATTCTCCTCAGTTGGAACGAATTGCTTCTCTTGATTCACATACTGGTAAAATCAAATGGTGAGTTCATTTTACTTGGATTCACTAACTGTGGTGGTACACTGAAGATGATGTCTGGTTCATGATCATTAACAGGGTAAATTAAATGTTTAGTTGATCATTTTCCTTAGCAGGGTAAATTAAATGTTTAGTTGATCATTTTCCTTCTTGTAGTGTTTGTATGGCTATCTGTATGGTGAATTTTCTTCATTGATATTTTTCGTTGACAGAATGGTGGTGAATTTGATAGGACATATGCTCATTTTCTAAGTTAGATGATCTATACATTCATTTCAATTTGCCTCCAGAATTCCATTCCAGATGACGAAGTACAAATTTTTTTTTTAATATTTTAAAACTTATAGATATCCTACTTGGTATTGTGGTAGTGATTTGTTAGGTTGTCATTTTATACATATGACTAATCTAATATGTTAAAACCTGTGTTAATAGCCAGCTTGCCAAGATGCAGAGTAACAATGTTACAAAAAGAAACTATCTATCTATTTTGTCTTGTTAAATTTTTTTTAAAAAAAAAAACATATAATTTCTATTTAATGACACTTTGGATTTTTTTTTCTTGCTTTTATTTTATAATTTGATCCTTGCATGTCTTTGTTTGGTCATTTCATGTACAATATATATATTGACAGCATTCTATGGTGGCCATCTGGGAGGCATGATAAGTTAATCAGTATTGATGAGGAAAATCTCTTCTTGTGGAGCTTAGATTCATCAAGAAAAACTGCACAGGTATGGTCTTATCAGATTACTGTAGAGATATTTCTCAGTTATGTTTTATTTTTGTGAGATATACAGATGACAGATGTGTAGGCTGTGTGCATACGAATTCTTCATTTAGCTGGTTATTGCTATTGATTAATAAATTTTGTATGACGTTTGTGGTTGTGCTCTTCAATTGTATAGGCTTCTGGCATTTTCTCCTCTCTGATGTGAGCAGGATGGCCTCTCCAAGTTGTTTTGCTTGCCAAGGGATTCATGTCATTTTGATTTATTATATTTTGGTTGTTGCTTGAGTTTTTTTTTTTCTTTTTTTTCCTTAAATTTTATATTGATGTCACGTCTCATTAAGCATTCATTGGATATTATGGTTTCTTGGTGCTTCTCAGTTTGTTGTGCCTGTGTAAAGCTGAATGGAGTTGATGAATCATGTTATTTTAGTTTCTCATTACTTAATTCATTTATTTGTTTATCTTGGAATTTAACCAGGTAACATGTAGTTCAAAATTCTTTCATTATTTTCATTTCACTTAAAAAGAATTGTGCTTGTGTCGCATGCTACGTGATGAAGTTGCTTTGCTTAATCATTTATTTCTAGTTCTTGGTATTCAATTAACTGGGTAAAATGCAATTTCAAAATTTTCATTATTTTATTTCATTTTTTAAAAATAATTGCAGCTTGTGTTGCTTGCTATCTGATCCATAATAGTAGTAATTGATACGGAGCTACTACTATGGAGGAGTAGCTATTGTACTTGTTTATTGTGCTGGTTGTTAATTTTTGTTCAGGTCTTGTTGCCAAAATATAGGTTCAATCCCAGGAGTCAGCTGGTATGTTGCATTATTTATCTGGTGGAGCATGGGATCCGCATGACTTGAACACTGTTGCGACGACCTGTGACTCATCAATCCAATTTTGGGATCTAAGGACAATGAAGTATGTTCAAAGTTATATACCATTTTTTTGCGTGGCGTTGTTTGATTGCTTATATTAAACTGTATGTAAATTATATTTATAAAGAGGAGGTATGGTGGTATGAACATGGAAATCGCTTCAAAACATTTTATTGTGACAGTACAGAAAAAATCTTTGTCGATTGTACCTTTCGTTTTGTCTTTTTTCCTTTTTGTTTTGAATAGGGTTTAGTCAATTTGAGTTGTGTGGAATGTCTCGCTTCTTCACTACTGGAGCATATGCACTAAAGCAAACAAGAAGAAATGCCAGTTTAAATGTTTTTCATTGCCTGTGTATTGTTAAGAACTAACTATAGTATTATTGACCTTGGTTTTCTCTTTGTTATCCCCTTCCTATCGCGGGCCGAATTCTGTGGTTTACAACAAGAACACATCCACAGCAGTTGAATGAAAAGTAAGTGGAAGCAGTAAGCAATTTGTGAAAACAAATAACAAGAAAGTGGTAAACATTGAAGCATTGTAGTTCATTAACAACACCTCGGTCAGCAACACGTGTTTAGTGAGGGAGGTAAGTAGTCTAAACGCATTTAACAAATGCTAGTGAGTTTTATAAGATAGATGAACGCTCACCCTTCCCCAAAGGGCTTTATATGCTATTTTAGCTCTGGCACTAGGAGACATCAAATTGTTTGATGAGTTATACTCACTTTGCACTAAGACATAATAACACTCAAAATATAAAACCTTGCACTAGTATTTACTTGATGGTAACCCATCCTATGCACACAAGGCAAGTGGTCACAGAGAAGCATAATGCCTTGAACAAGCTTGGCTCATGACATCTTCCGTTGTTTGAATTTGGAGTTTCTTTGATGTTATGCTTCCAGCCTAATTATGCAAATTGTTTTATTGAATATTTAAATGAGCATATGGCTGCACCCAAGTATTATTTTTGCAGCAAGGCTTTCTTCTCTTCTTGCATAGTGGCTTGCCAGCTAGGGTGGGACCTTTCTTCAAAAACAGATTTCTTCAACTAGAGTGAAAAGAAATCATAGGACTCAAAATTTGATATGAGACGAGAAGTGCAAGTGCACTTATGTTTATGAACAATTGGTAGATTTAAGTGATGAGGAACTGAATACAAGGACAAGGCAGCTCTTGGCGAAGAATGTGAATCCAAAGTCAAAGGTAATAACTTGCTTATGACATGGCCTAGTATGCACCAGCAGAAGTGGATATGGATGACAGGAAGGATGAAGGGAAGAACATGGACCATGGGTTCAGATGTAGGCTTGGAACATTGTGAGAATAAGAACAATCTGAAAAGATTGATGGAGACATTGCTTAAGGAGTAGACTAAAAAAAGTAACATCAGAACAATCAAATAATTTACTCATGGTAGGACTATAACATCAATATCCTTATGTGAATGGGAGTATCCCAAAAAATACACTTGATTGGATGAGGATCCAATTTATCAATGCTATAAGTAAGTTGATAGGCGGAGGTGCACCCAAATATACTAGGAGGCAACAAAAAGAAAAGTTAATAAGGAAAGGGCTTGAATTGGTAGGCCCCTCTCATTAAGAACTGAACAAGGAATCATATTGATAAGGTAAGATCTTGTAAGTGTTGCATCCTTGTAAAAGACCTTTAGAACATTTATGTGGAACAATAAACAATGAGTAATTTTTATAATAAGCCTATTCTTTATTTCAGCAACTCCATTTTGTTATTTGTTATGGAGTGTGAGAACAAAATGAATGATAAATCATGTTAGATTTAGTCATGGACGTACTAAAAGGTGTAAAGAAATACTCTTGGGCCTTATCATTGCGAATTATATTAATAGGTAAATTTATTTGTCTTAATTTCAACACAGAGGGCAACCCCTGACCCAATGGTCCAGGAGCCTTTGCAATTGTGTAGGTAAGATTGTGTACATCATGCCCTCTTTAGACCTCTGATATTGCTCTAGAGCTTTGTGCACTAGGCTTTGCATTTATTTATTTATTTTTAAATTTCAGCAGAAAACAAACAATATTTGGAAAATAACTCAAAACAATATTTCATTAAATAAGGCCATGGAGTTCTTGAGTGCTTATTCCCATATGTGACAACATACCAACTCCAAAACTAACATAAAGGGATTTGAGGCCAACTTATTGACTTGGGATGCAGAAGGAACATTATGCTGCTTTCCCAATTGACACGAGTCACACTTTAAACACTACCAATGATTCAAGCCAGGGACTAACTTCTTCAACTTCCCCAAGGATGGATGTCCAAGATCTTAATGAATTTGAAATGGGTGAAACTAAGGCAGCTTGAAAACCAAGAGAAAGCCGTGAATCGAAGCAATAGAGGCTATTGGATTCATGTCCGTAGCCTTTGAATTCTGAATTACAAAATCAGGGAAAAAAGTGGCTAAAGCAATTCAAATGTTTAGTTAGTTTACTAATAGACACCAGATTAAATGGAAAGGAATGAATGTACAAAATGGGAAATAAAGAGAAGGAAGAATTAGGTTTCACAGTCCCAATAGCACTAATAAAAGTAGAAGATCCATTAGTGAGAGTCACATATTAACGTTACTCCTTAGGAACTGATTTTGAGAGGCATCCAAATATGAGTAGTTGTAGCTGAATCTGGTAACAATGGTCTAGAAGGAAAAGAATTGGATGAGTAACAAACCACATGATTTAGTTAGCTAGCTGGGCGAACGATGCAGGGGGCAGAAATGATTATTTGGTTGCTTAATACTGTAACAACTCAGCATATTCATCCCTTGCACCATTAAAATTATTTGTTCCCCACTGATGAGGGTTGTTTTGAACTGAGCTCAAATGGTCAGACACCACAAGTTTAGCATATTCATCCCTTGCACCATTAAAATTATTTGTTCCCCACAGATGAGGGTTGTTTTGAACTGAGCTCAAATGGTCAGACACCACAAGTTTAGCAACTCAAAATAGTCTATCTATCAGATGCCAACATTGGGATCTGAGAGAAAGAGAGAGTTATCACTGTTGGACCGTAAAACGGACACGTGGATACCCGGTGCGTAATCCAAAAAAAGAAAAAAAAAAAAAGAAATGTAGTGACTCCAGGATTTTGTTATGGTTTTGTAGGGAATCAAAATAAACTATTGTTGGAACTGCTTACGCTGATTAATTTGATGTTTAAGATTTTGTGTCTTGAGACTTCCATTTCTTCAGGAGTGTCGATGAGAGAGAGGTGGATAGCTCACTTGCCTTTTGAGTGTTTTGAATCCGTTTATCCCTAACACAAGTGGGAATGTTAGGCTTTGGATTGGGGATTCTTTGGGGTCCTTTTCTTCAAACTCTTCTTTCATTTATCGTACAAAATCTCTAAATCCTAGTCCATTCCATCTGGATAAAGCTGTGTGTAAGGCTAAAGTTTCTTTTAAGATTCAAGATTTGGACTTTGACTCTTGACAGGATTAATCAAATTATTTGCTTCAGGCTATGAGACCTCATAAGGTTCTTAGGCCAGATGTGTGCGTGATGTGCATGAGAGTATGATACCAACTGTTATTTATTTCTGCATTGTGTTGTGGCAAGGTTTTTGTGGAACAATCTGTTCTGCTTTTTTGACATGGTTTGTGTAGTTTTTGCTACTTTGTGGACACTTTGGCTTGAAAGGAATGCTAGAAATTTTAAAGACAAGAAGGCTCCTCCGAATTCGATTTGATAAAAAATTAAAATTTCTGCTTCATTTTGGGCTCATTCTTTTGGGGTTTTTGAGGATCTCTCTCATTTGATGTCCAGAGGGACTGAGATACCATTGGTGTAACTCTTTGAATCTCTTTGTTTATGGTTTTTGTTTTTGATGTTTTTGTGTTTTGGGAGGATGCCTCATCCTCTTTCCCAGTAGTCTCTTTGGTTTCCATTTCAAATAAATTTTTTATCTGAAAAAAATAAATTCTGGCTGACACCTAAAATATATGTACTTACAGGAAGACAAATGCAATTGAGCATGCCCATGTTCGCAATGTTGACTATGACACCAAGAAGAAGCATATACTTGTAAGTATGTTGTCATTTGAGCATGCGCATCTGCAAATATCTTCAAAATTGTCATCCTCATAAGTGAATTTTCAGTCGGTTAATTTTGTTTCAATATGAATTAACTGAAAATTTGGTTAAAGATTTTTTTCCTGTTGACCAATTGAAAATTAATATCTAAACTACCTCAATTTACCTTCAGTTTATTTGGCTAACTGAATAGTCAGGGATTTTATTTACATTATTTAATTTTCTTTTATTGCAAAACAAATATATGGATAGAAAAAGGGGCCATTGTGGTCAAGCACTGTTGGGTGGTTGGTGGAATGGGGGCACTTTTATAGGATGGGTAAAGTGCTTCCCCATCTCATAAAAAAAAAAAAAGGGGCTCCCTAACCAATGTGAGTCAAGGGGGATGGGAAGGGGCACACAAAGTCTTACTTAGTGCTCAACTCTATTCGTGCGGATCATTATTAGGATAAGAATCAATGACTTTTTTAAAGTAATGAAGTTCAATTATCACTTTTGGTAAGACTTCAATCCTTTGCAATGACTTTGTTTTGAAGGATGGATGCATGCCTTGAGGTGCTGTGGACAACAGAATATATTATTTCTTTCCACTATGTTCAAGGGCTCCTAGTGATTTTGTTTTCCTCTTTCATGCATAGATGATATAATTATAGGAAAAAAGCAAGGTTGTGATGATTGGATTTTGGTTTTTACAAATTGAGGACAAGAGGCCAAAACAAAATTGAAGGGCTGTTTGTTATTGTTTTCTATTTTCGTTGATGTAGAGTGAAGATTCAGGTTGATAACACAATTGTTTTGTGCTGCTAGTTTTCTATAGTTAGTTTTCACAAAACTGAAAACCATATTTATGCTTTTAATTGTCTGTTGTTGTAGCACTTTAATATCCAAAATTGACTTTTTGGATTAGATAATTCATTCAACATAATTATTTTAATTAAAATTAAAATAAAATATCCATGTGAATTCAAAATAAAATTAAAATAAACAAACTGTCCAAAAAACTGGAAAAAAAATTCCTTTAAAAATCAATTTTTTATTTTTTATTTTTATTTTAATTTTATCATTTTTCATTGCCATGTACTATAAGATAGTTCGAAGCACTAAAAAAAGAGTTAAAAAATATAAATAAAATTATTATAATTAATTTCTGTTTTTATCAAAATATTATCAAATTATATCCTTTTGGATTTTTTTTATTTTAACAATTTGTTCTAATATTATATGATTCAAAGGAAGAGAAGAACATGGCTTCAGTAGATTTTTAATTTGTTTTAGTTTTGAAAAATATTAATAAAACAAGTTGCCAGTTTTCAGTTTCTAGTTTGGGCTTTTTGATTTTCCAGTTTTCATTTCTGGTTTTTGTTTTCACAATTTTTGACACTGATACGACATCCAAATGGCCCCTAGGCCCTAGGCAATTGGTTGTTTTTTCGCTGAGTCAAGAAGTTTATATCACGTGAAAAACTAGAATCCTCCAGTGATAGAGATAAACAAGAAGAGTATATAGAGAGCTGCAGATTGTTCAAGCTTTGGTAGATTTGATTTATCTTTATAATAAACATGGTTCAAGGAAAAGAGTAGACAAAAGAGTAAAATACTTTAAAGAAGAAGAGTGCTTAAAGAGCTTCCATTCATTCCAGATTTGATTTATCTTTATAATAAACATAGTCCAAGATAAAAGAGCAAAACACCCTCTAGAAACCCATATGAGCATATCTCAAAACTGCTCCTACTAGCATTCTTCAACATATTGAAGGTACAATTGTTCAATTTCAACATATTCTACAATCCTGCCAATTGTGGATCAGTATGTTGAAAAAGCAATTAAGACAAAAAGTATGTGGTTTAATACATGGAAACAATGTAGAATTATGGAAACTTTGAAAAAGTATAAAGAGACGACAATAAAATATTTTTTTTAAAAACTATTAGTGAAGCTAAACTTAGAGCTTATAATAATTTGTATACTAGAGTAGGTATTAAAGTAATGAAAAAGTTAGTTAGATCTAGAAAGAAATTAGAAGAGACCTAGGTAATATCAAACTGTAGGACGATAGTGTTTTAGTTAGAGAAGATATAAACAAAAGATGACAACCTATTTAACAAATTATTTAATAAGAACTGTGTGGAAGGCTTGAACTTAGAATTGACAAATGAGGAAAAAGGCTAAAAATTTGAGATTTATCTGTAAAATTAGAGTCAACGAAGTTAAGTTTGCATAAAACAACAAGAAAATTTAAATAGTTGTTGGATGAGATGACATCCCAATTGAAGAATGTTTAGGAGATAATGGAGTAATGTGGTTAACTAGTTTATCTAACCAAATTATGAGGACTAGGAAAATGGCAATTTCCCACCTTATAGCTTATACCACTCAACAAAATATCTCTGCTTTTTTTTTTTTGGATACACCGGGTTTCCTAGGCTTACGCACCAGACTAATCTCACACCTACGCCAGCAGTGCCCTCAACCAAAACGTAGGAGGTAAATCGCGGATGTGCGCTATAGGCAGCAGGGTTTGAACCCCAGACTTCACCTTTAGAAAGAAATCACATCTATTGAAGAATGTTTAGGAGATAATGGAGTAATGTGGTTAACTAGTTTATCTAACAAAATTATGAGGACTAGGAAAATGCCGATTTCCCACCTTAAACTACTCAACAAAATATCTCTGCTTTTTAAGAATGTAAGCATTTAGATAGAAAGAAATCACATTTACTATTGCATATCTTGTGCATAATTTGCATCCATAAATGTCAGGTTCAGTTTAAATGCGCTACCCAAGTTTGGCCGTAGTGCCAACATTGATATCTTCAGTTTCGCTAATAGCTAAACCCCTCAGATTAAAAGATGTACAAATCTGACCTCAAACAACCATGGCATTGACATGCTTGCCATAGTTATTCTCCTAAAATCTAATAGTTACACCATCCAGATTAACAAGTAACTGTTTTGGACTTTACGTCGAGGAGGTATTGAGGGATAGCCGGGGATTTATTGAGTGTAATTTTGCCAGATTTTGAGAAGTCATTGCTGTCCAAGCAACTAATTTTTCTTGGTTTATGGAGAATTTCAGCAAACATTTACTGGTTGACTCTCCACTTAAAAGAAAAGTTCCCAAATGCTTACCAATATGGTAAGCTAATGGAATTTTGAGACTGCTTTGAAGGCAATCTTTATCTCTCCTATCTAAATTCTAAGAAAACAAAACAGTCAAATTTGTGCAGATTGGCACCAGCTGCCTGTGAGCTTCACAGTAATCCTTCAAGATAGATCCTGTTTGTGGCAGGCGCGCCTGTTAGTCTTAAGAAAAAATAAGACAGTGATCAGCAAACTGGAGACATGGAAAAGTTAAACCATGTTCAGATGTTTTGCCACCCAAAAGACTTCCTACTGACAGTTTCCTAACCAACATTCTACCAAGGACCTCAGCACATAAAATAATATGAGATAAAGGATCACCTTGATGAATACCTGTGGATATAAGAAAAATTGCCAACCCAGCTTTCCATTAGTTAAAACTGAGAATGAAGGCAAGGAGATGCATTCCATGATCCTGAGAACAAAAACATCATGGAATTTGAAAGCCCTAAGAACTTGCTTGATAAAATCCCACTCTAGCCTATCACAAGCTTTCTCCATGTCCTTAATATCCATTCACTCAGACTTAACTTTTTATATTTCAAGTCATGAAAAATTTTGTAAGCAATCCGGATGTTATCAGAATAAGTCTTTCCAATTGCACCCTGAAGTGAGGATATAATTTTGGTCTAAAATATGTGTTAGTCTGTTAACCAAAATTTTTGTAATAATCTTGTATTTAACATGACCGAGACTGATAGTTGTGAAATGGTTTTGGATTCTAGATTGTCCTTTTCGGGAATAAAAGCAATAAAGGTTCTATATAAACCTTTCTGTATATGGCTGTTCTGGCATTTCAAACCAAGGGTCCAACAATGAGCCTGAGTTTCTGGAGAAAGTCTGCCTGAAGTCCATCTGGACCAGGGGCTTTCTGAAGATCCATTTATGTCAAAGCATAAATTAGTACCTTGTTTGGCAAATATATTAGCACGATCAGGGCAGGGGGGATTTACCTCATCCTGATTAAAGGAAAGGACCACCATGACAAGGGGTACTTATTTTCTCCCCTTCCGAAAAGAATAAAATGCACAGGGGACCAAAAGGGATACCCTATAACAAACCATCTAAACGTAAATCCCTCCTTGACTTTAAGTGAATCTATTTTGGAAATCCTTGGTGGTAGTGTTAATCTTTAAGACGTCCCTGTGCCAAAAGTGTCTCTAATTGTGAGGATATGGTTTCTTTTACATTGAAGAAGTGTATTAGCATGAAAAATTTTTGAATATTAATCTTCACATTTGATCCATTTAGTCCAATCTTCTGCCAAGCTATTTGCTTTTTCTTTGGATAAACCTGATACCCTGAAATTCAAATTCTTCAGAGTAATTGTCTCTAATGACTACTAAAATATCTGCAAACTGGGCCTTTGGCCCAGTGGTTCATCTCCTCATTTTCCTTTGTGGAGATGGGGGTTCAAGTTTCCATGAGGGCATTGCTGAAAAGCCCTTGGGGCATTTGTTGATATTTAAGATGTGGGTGTGCCTTTGGGCACTTCTTGTTGGTTTCTGGGGTGGTTGGGTACAGGGTTGCTCTTTGGGGTTCTTGCACCTGCAAATCTTCCAAAAAAAACAAAAAAAATAATAATAATATCTGCATTTTAGAGGGAGCTTGCATGTAGAGCATTTCTCACATCTAGCTTGGATTAAATGGCCATCGACATCACATAAATTGACATTTTGTGCTCATGATCCCCACCTAGTCGGACTTAAGGCTTGGTTTGTTGTTGTTGTTGTTGATCCCCATTGAATGGTTCCTTGTTCAAGGTTGGGCTCTGTCAAACTAGAACTGAATGTTGATTTATTGAGTGGTGTAATTGTTGTTATGTTTGCAGTTGGCATATTTTATTTCCTTCAGCCTTGTTTAATCTTTTTCTTGAGATTGTTGATGTTATTGGCATTATCCCTCATTGCATATTACAACTGTGACCAAAATTACAGGTAACTGCAGAGGATGAATCTGGGATACACATATGGGATCTTAGAATGCCAAAGTTTCCAATTAAGGAGTTCCCTGGACATGCACACTGGTATTTAATATACTGTACTGCTGCGGGCTTAATATCTTGCAACCCTGTTCTTTCTTGATAAATTAAAATGTAATGTGACTTTGTCTACACAACTACACAAGTGTGCTCTATAGTGGAGAAAATTTTTAAGCAATTCTTCCTTGCATCAAATATTAGGTCCCACGTGCTCATTCTTTTAGTTTTTTCATTTCTTTGTTTATTCATAACATCTGCAGGACATGGGCTGTCAGGTGTAACCCTGAGTATGATGGGCTCATTTTGGTACTCTCTCTCTCTCCCCCCCCCCCCCTCTCTCTCTCTCTATATATATATATATATATATATATATATATATGTATATCATGCACACCTTCCTGCACACACAAATTGGCTCAAAATTTAGGGAATTTGCTAGAGATACAATTGTTAATTTGTTGGTAAGTATAACTGTGAGTAAGAGAGTAAGAGCCTATGCTGGATTTATATAATCATTCAGGGAGTCACTTGGGCCTTTGAGATCCTCTGCATATTTGGTGACTTATCAATTGAAGCAAAACATGACGCATTACCATGTATCTAATATTATGTTGATGAAAGTTAAATGCTTGCAGAGTGCTGGAACAGACTCTGCTGTTAATTTGTGGTTTGCTTCTCCCTTGAGCAGTGATGATTCGACATCTGAAGGGTAATTTTTTTGTCCGCAATGTTTTAGAAATTTTGTTAGTTTTTTCTTTGTTTCTAGGATTTATTCCGAACATTTTCATATATGCTTATGGTTTGAGGCATTTGGCAGCATGGTTGAGTCACCAACTCGGCGAATAGATCCATTACTCAATTCATTCAGTGACTATGAAGACAGTGTCTATGGTAAATCTGTTGCCTCATGCTTTCCATCTGCTGTGATCCTTGTACACAAGCTGACCGGTTTTAAATTGAAATTCCAGGTCTTGCATGGAGTTCTCGGGAACCTTGGATTTTTGCTTCATTGTCATATGATGGGAGGGTAAGTATGAAACTAATCTATGGATAGGGATGAAAAATGAGGAGCAGGATCATATGCATGGAACAATATTTTTTCATTCAGTATCCAATCATTGTATAATTTAAAGCTATGACATCACAAAGTGAATTATGTTCAAGCAAAAACTAGAAAGAACTTAGATTGTGCTGTATAGCATACCATTTATCCTCCCCCTACACCTTATTATTATTATTATTATTATTATTAACCTTTATGGGCTGGATTAAAAGTTGATAAAATTGTCTCTCTGTCTGCGTGGATATATGCATGCTGCATAGAATATGAGGCTTATTGTATTATTCTACTAGTGGCATGCATGCACATGGGGTATGTACAAGAATATGAACATGCATATTGTATGCCTTATGTTGGGGAAGCACAATGTAAACTGTTTTCCATTTATAACATGTTTACTAATCTCAAGCAACCTTGTAAAATATGATTACGGAAAGAAAAATGGGTTAGAAATCCTACTACAATTATATGAAGCCCTTTTTTTTGTTTGTTTAACAATTCTCAACAACTAAATCCTTTCCATTTCTATGTATAACAGGTGGTGATAGAATCAGTAAAACCTCATCTCCCCAAGAAATGAGGTCTGATGGCACACGAAGGTGAGTACTTTTCATATCCTCCATTTTTTTTCATTTTATTTTGTTCTGTTTTGCCACTCGTACTCCTTTTTTATTTTGGCAGGGGGAGGTTGGGATTTTGGTGAGATTTCTTGTTTCGTTGTTTCTCACTTTCAATTTTATCACCTGCGTCTCATCTATGCAGGGGAGAGGCTTCAGAATGCTGTAGGGGAAGCATTTTTTGACTGTCCCTTGCCAGAGGAACAAGGAGAGAGAGAGAGAGAGAGAGAGAGAGAGAGAGAGTCGGACATTTGAACGTCGGTGTACATGTGTGATGGTCATTGTAATTGTGATAGCAAACATTTTTTTTTTCCATCAATTGGATTGCAACCTCTTGCATTCTTTCTTTGTAAAATTTTACATTAAATTTATGAAGGTTTGAGTGCATATTGATTGCGTGTAGAAGTGAAGGCTCTACCAGACTTTTCCAGATTTGACGGTGTTTGTGAGTTTGATTCTTTTGTATTTGAACATTTGGTGTCAATTTTTCTGTCTAGTTAAAGCAAACTTTTCAAGGAAATTTCAATGCGGCAGCCTAATTGAAACAGAGCCTGTCTGATTTGGCTGATGTTGCATCCAGTCGGTAGCTGTTTTTCAGAGGTAATATTTATATATTTTCCCCTAGTGGATTTGAAAAAGTTTATTGGCCATTGGCCAAAGCCTTTTCTTTTTTTCATTTTTTATCATTTGGGCAAAAGACATTGATTTCAATGAGGTTTTAACAAAAAAATAAAAATTTGAGAGGGATAAGCATCCTAAAAATCAAATATTTTTTGGCTAAACTTGGGGGGGGGGGGGGGTGGAGATGTAATTAATGTTATGGAGATGCATTGACTTTGGAGTGGACCAAATCTTTCCCAATAACTGTAAACGCCCATCTCGCACTGCAATTCCATTACCAACCCAATTAGGGCTGAATCCAAATTCTGCATGTTACAAAAGCCCCAACTTAATTATGTGGCACATAAATTTCAAAATTTAAACTTAAAATATTGTACTTTGTTTAATTTTACACATCTAAATTTAAAACTCAAATACTAATTACGTGTTAAAAAATTCAAAGTTCAAAACCTTAAATTTTAATGTGTAAATTTAAGCTGAAATTACATTTTATTGGAATTCATGAAATTTTAAATTTTAAATGCAAACGCCACCGGTTCCCATCACAACGTAAACTCTCAAAATACAACACATGCCAGTACGGCAATACATACCAAAGAAAAAATAAAAAATAAAAGAGGAAAAAGCCTTGACCAATCAATCAGTAATCACCAGCGAATCCAAACACAAGAGAAATGAGAGGACTTGTGCTTCCTACCTTTTTCTTTTGAATTGACGTTACGCTTATCCACACGAGACGTACAACCAGCAACGCCAGTCTCGCCCCAGTGCTTAAAATGGTTCGTTTGGTTTCCTCGTCCCACTGCACAAGTCCGTCCCAGGATCCCCAACCACGTTTTTTTGGACACGTGCCATTCTGCTTCGCCATGAATCACCTGCCACGTACCACGTGACGCGTCGGCCACTACATTTTCTAACTTATCCACAATCGCAAACGACCTGCCATGTCACCTCTCGCCTGGAGCTGACACGTGGAAGCATAGAAGCTAGGGTCACCTCTTTGCAGCAGCCAGCAGGAGACCGCTGGTGTCCCGTCGTGTTCATCCATCTCCTGCCACGTCAGTCTCAGTTGTACTTACCGATTTCCTGAGAAAATTGGGCAATTCCATCTTTAAAAAATATCTTCATTTCATTTCATGACATCTGTAGCCGTTTGGCATCTTATGTTGGGAATAGTATTTTGGCTGAATACATGAATGAGTTTTGTGTGTTAGATTGCCCGCTTGTGTTGATATTGGAGACCTACGGCCATCAATTCTACCCACAATACTGACATTAAACCACCAACCTTTAAATTTTACCCCCCATATATATATATATATATATATATATGTGACGTGTGTGTAGAGTTGTGTGCATAAGTGTGCGAGGAACAGAATCTGTGTTAAGAGAGAGAGAGAGAAAGTAGAGTTGAGTAGAGCCGCTCCTCCACGCATTATTCTCGTAGTTTATAGTGAAGTTGTGTGCTTCGTAAATCTGGTGTTTCATATTTGCTATTTATTTTGCTTGTGTGTGATTATTACTCCTAAATCCACCCCAACAATTGATATAAGAGTGAGGTCGGAGCAAATTCGCCGGATCAAAGTGTAACGACCTGCCCATTTTACCAAAATTTTTTTCCCTCACATACATAAATATTATTCTTAATAATAACTCTGATACCAATATAACAAAATCAACTCGAACCCGTGGGTGTTGAGGATACACCTATCATACACAGCGGACACCTAGCAGCGAAAAATATAAATTACATACATACCATCCAACAGTTACAATACCAGAGTGCTACTAATCTCTCATATATATATATATTCATCTCAAAAAGATCAAAAGGGTAAAACTAGGATCATAATCCAAAAACCATCTGACCCTAACTCAGCAACTCACCCTCCCACCGGGGTAGTATGAACCGTCTCCACTGACGTGGAGTTCGATCCGTCTGTCTAACTGGATTTCCTAAAATGTTTTGTATGTTGGGGTGAGACACCTCTCAGTAAGGTGAATAAACTAATATCAGTTGTGTGGCGGTATGAGTATATTCGTACTATAATAGATAAACAATATATAACACATGTTTGGATAAAAACTTGTCATATAATATTGAATAAAACATACATAATCATAATCATGTTAAATCATACTGAATTTTAGTTATTATAAAATCATATGCTATAACTGATAGTACTGAAATATTACCCAAAATGGATAGTTAGTTGATGTCATGTATTACCCCCATGACTGGGTTGTGCAACCCGAAGGCGGGACCTGACAATGGCTGGCCGACCACTGCCAAGTCAAATGTGTCTGTAAGTACGATGGGTCCGCCCCACCCTGGTCCGTACTGTCAGGGGGACGTTTACAACACTGCACTGAAGTCACATTGACTATCCATCTCCCACACTCTCTACTGGTAAGTGTGGTAGCACTAATCTGAACTGAACTGTATAGCTATGGTACCGAGCCTTGAATACTGATTTAAACTAAACCATCCGGATTTTAATAAAATATAGTATGTTTACATATACTGTTTTAACATGAAACTAGATTGATAACGTTTTTCTAAATTCTTATATATCATACATAATCACGGCCTTGCGCCAAATAGCATACATAATTACGACTTTGCGCTGAATAACATACATAATTATGGCCTTGCGCCGGCTATCAATCACGGCCTTGTGCCGAGCATATTATAACATACTGAACTGAAATTTGTACTGTTTATCATAAATTCCCGAAACCATAATTTCCTGTATTATTTATGGTTTTCCTGAAAAACTGTTATAAACATGCTTTTACTGAAAATCTACCATAACATAATATTCGTAAAATGATATTCATACCACACAATTTTAATTAAACTGAATACTTAAACTAAATATATTTCTGATTAAATATTTTAAAACCATTTTTACCGTTCAACAGCAGTATTCCCAAATATTCTGATATAACATGCATAATTACTGTAAATACATGTTGTTTTAAAACAATAAATTTTCATAAAAATAAACTGACTTAATTTATCCCCTTACCTGACTTATTAAGAGCCCACAAAACACACAATCCTACACTTACAGTGTTCCTAGCACAACACCCTGAAATTAATATTTTCCCCCAACAAACTACAGTATAAACTCATCTAACACCTTTCCTTGACCCAAAATACCAAATATCTTAATAAATCTTAAAATAACTAACTTACCCAAATTTTGAGATGGTTCCCAAGTTGGCCTAACCTACAAATCATTCCAGCAGATGTGAAGAGAATCTTCCCAAGAGTGACGTGGCAGCTTCGGATCGTCAAACCGGCGAAGATCTAGCCCAAAATCCTAGAGAGAAGAGGTGGAGGACAAAGAGAGAGAGAGAGAGAGGATTTGCATGCCGTTTTCTCGCTGAAAATCCGAATTAGAGCTACTTATACACCTACTTTCGTCGATGAGACACGTCACTTCATCGACGAGGCCAAGTAGAGAGTTCGTTGATGAATACTATTCATCATCAACGAATTTCAAACCCTAAAATAACCCCTCTCAGTAATTCCTTGTCGACGAGACACGTGTCCCCGTCGACGATCTCAATAGGCCACTACGTCGACGAACTCTTTGCATTCGTCAACGAGATCCGTCTGTGACCCCTTTAAAATTTTCTTTTCCTTCCTATTTTATTATTTAAATATTATAATTCTTCGGGTTTCTACACAGAGCCTCTGTCGAGTATCTCAAAACTGCGTTTTGAGACCACCAATGTGTTACCCTCGTCGAGACAAAGTCAACAATGGTAACTGGAGCTTAAACGAAGGTCAGACAATGCCGCACGCACCACCAAAAGTTGGAAGACGTTGCCACGCGACTGCACGCGCTTACACACGCCCATTGATGATAGGTAGATGATCCACACGCCCACACGCGCCGGCGAACTCACAGCGAGCGAGCAAAAGGAAGAAGACGGCTGACGTTAGTAGCCGAGTTAGCATCTGAGTCAGCGCACATCAGCGCCACGCCAGCGACCACCTTGCACGCCACGTGTCGTCAAGTCAGTCGAGGCCCACGCATATGTAGGCGCCATGTTAGTTGTGGGACCCACTCTACCATGTCAGCAAACAGTGTTAGTAACGACATCAGGTATATTCCATTAAGTAGAGGAATATTTTGTTAAGTTTAACGAAAATTGATCGATCTGACCAAAAACTTTCATCGGGCTTTTCGGAACCATTTCGAGTCTATTTTTCAAATGACTTGAACCATTTCTAAGGTTTTCGGTCATTCCTGATCCAACCGTGCTTTCCGTTTGATCTAATTCCATCTCTAGATAGGCAAATTGAGGTATGAAATGAAAGTAGCTTAAAGATCGAGATGTTTGATGGCACCAACTTCGGTTTCTAGAAAATGCAAATTGAAGACTACTTGTTTGGTAAGGAGTTGCACTTACCATTGATAGAAAAGCCAAAATCCATAAAGGAGGGCAAGTGGGAGTTACTTGATCGAAAATTTCTTAGAGTTATCATGATAACGTTGGCAAAGTCTGTTGCCTTCAATATCAAGCACTTGACAACCACTAAGTCTCTTATGGATGCGCTCTCCAACATGTATGAGCAACCATCAGTCGCGAATAAGGTACACCTAATGAAAAGGTTATTTAACATGAACATTTCTGCAGGTGAAAGTTTTAGCAGACATCTGAATAATTTCAATGAGTTATAGGATCAACTCACCTCAGTTGGAATTACATTTGACAGTGAGATCCGTGCCCTACTAATTCTTAGTTAGCTGCCTGAGAGTTGGAAAGGTATTGTTACTGCGATCAGTAGCTCCGCAGAAAAATCGAAGCTGAAGTACGACGAGGTCATCAACATGATTTTTACGGAAGAGATCAGGATGCAGTTAAACAGTGCTTCCACTTCAAGTTCAACCTTAAATGTGGAAAGTTGAGAGAAAGGAATCGAGCATGGGCGATCAAACAATCGCGGCAAATCAAGGATCAGGCGATCTAGATCCACAAATCCTAGAGGTTCCCAGGGCACAAAGAACATTAAGTGTTGGAATTATGGAAAGATCGGCCATTTCAAAAACCAATGCAAAGGTCCAAGAAAAGAATATGAGGCAAAAACAGATGCAAATCTCGCCTTTTCTTCAGGAGAGAAAGATGCACTGATATGCTCCTTGGGAAGCAAGCATGAGTCTTGGTTCTTAGACTTTGGAGCCTCATTTCATGCCACTTGCAGTAGAGATTGCCTAGAGGAGTATATACCAAGTAATTTTGGTAAGGTGTGCCTTGGTAATGATCAACCTTGCGACGTAACCGACAAGGGAATTGTGAAGATCAAGATAAACGGATCAGTATGGAAGCTGAAGGATGTCAGATATATTCCATTCCTGAGAAAAAACTTTATCTCAATTGGTCAACTAGAAGATGAGGAATACACCACAACATTCATTAGCGATGAATGGACGGTTTCAAAGGGTGTAATGAAGATTGCAAAAGGTAAGAAAACCAGAATACTTTATCTAACCTTCAATGCATCTATGTCTATTCCAGTTGTTGTAGGAAATGACAACAGCAACATCTGACACCAATGACTCGGTCACATAAGCAAGAAGGGACTCAGGGTGATGCATTCAAAGGGAAAACTGAGTGGACTACGGTCAGTAAAGATCGACTATATGAGGATTGCATACTCGGGAAACAAAAGAGGGTTAGTTTCTAGACAAACATTCATCCCCCAAAGAAGGAGAGACTAGAACTAGTCCACTCAGATGTATGGGGACCGAAGCTTGTCTTATCCATAGGTGAAAGGAATTACTTCATCACGTTCATTGACGATCATTCTCAGAAGGTATGGGTTTACTTTCTGAAGTATAAGTCGTGTGTCTTCGATGCTTTCAGGGTATGGAAAGCAATGGTTGAAAATGAAATTGGTTTAAGAATCAAGAAGCTGAGAACTGACACGGTGGTGAGTATGAAGACACCATGTAATGACCCAGAAAATATTGATATTCAAATATTAAAGAGAGAGGAAAATAGATACAGAAACAGAAGGAGGCCGTAGACTTCGTCGACGACATTGCATTTTGGAGATAATATTAAATAATCATAATTTCAGAAATTTGCCAAGCTTCATCGACGAACATAGGGTCTTGTCGACGAAGGTCTTCAGAATTTCGTCGACGAACATAGGGCTTCATTAATAAGAAAATATCGAGAGGGATTCTGAGGCAACCTGAATTTCGTCGACGAATACAGGGTCTCGTCGATGAAATTTGTGAAGGACTCGTCAACGAAGAACGGGTTGGTCGATGAAATCCCCTGGTTTATATATATACGGAATCCGAGAATTATTTCATTTTTAAGAAGTCTCTCTCTCTCTCTACGACTCTCTTTCCCTTCTCTCTTCGTTTTCGGCCCCACCAGTCGCCGGATCGATGACCCGAAAGCTACCACGACGCTCGTGGTGGAATTTTCTACAAGTTTGCCGAAGCGGATCGTCTAGAAAACGAAGTTGAATTTCATCCCAAATTTATGGTAAGGTCTTTTATTGAGTTTTTGACTTCCTGGTAGTTATAGGAAATGATGTAGACTAAGAAATACTGATGTTTTGTTTTGGGACATTTGTGTTTTCAGGATATTGAATTAGGAATCCTGCGGGTATAGAGCCAGATTTTTATAGGAGCCTTTCAAAGTTGAGGTAAGGGAAATATGCTATGTTAGGAGTTTTTGTAATGATATTAGAGATTTTATAGATGCATAACTCCACCATTTTACTATGCAGAATTCTCAGAATATGAATTTGAAACAGTATTTGTTTTAGAATATGAGTTTAAATAATTGTGTGGCCTAAGTGATTTATCATGAGATGAAGCAATTTATATAGCTTTAATAATATATGTATGCATATTTATTCAGATTAGTATGTGTATCACAGTTTTATACAGAATGTTATATTCACAGAGATTATATATGGAATGTACATGCATTTACAGTTTTATAAGAATAGTTTCTTGAAACAGAGATATACACTTATATATATACATGTACACAGTATTATTCAGATCGGTATTTATACCACAACTTTATACAGAATTTAGTATGTCATGTTTCCTATTACCGTAATATACAGATAGAGATACAAAGGTAGCATCAAGATGCTACAGATGCAGTATACAGTTTTACAGTATATATATATATATATAGTACATAAAGATAGCGTTACGGTAATTTTGAAAACATAATGAAAATAATAAAAGAGTATATATGTATATATGTATATAGTATCAGATCCCTGAGGAAAGATACACAGACAGATACAGATTACAGAACACGGTACCATTGTTAGATATAGATAGAGTGCAACCACATATCTCAGATAGTATGTGGGTATCATCAGCCGTACTTGGAGAGTATGCAGCTCCCCAATACATTGGTTTGAGGGGGCCGGTTTGACGAGGTAGTAGCCAGTCCCAAGCTTAGGAGAGGATGCAGTTCGGCCGGTCTGAGGTAGTGTAGAGTATGATGACTTATCTGGAGGGCCGACCAGATAAAGTCCCGCCTATAGGCCGCAGAACCCTGTCATGAGGGGTCAAATCATGACATACAGAGTCCTAAGGATAAAAGCACAGTTATATAATATATGTATACAGTTTTACAGTTTATGATGAGTATAGTATGATATTACCAGTATGAAAAGTAGAAAAACATACGATACAATGTGTTTTAAATTGTGAAAGAAAGATATGTTTTACAGATGATTTATTACATTGCAGTTTAGTTATTATTTTTAAAAGTATCCTTAACTTAGTTGCCACACACTAGTGATAGCATATTTCCACTTACTAAGCGTCGACTCACCCCATTACTTTACATTTTTTAGGTGAGCCAGTGAGGCGAGCAGATCAGTCTCGCGAATAGAGTGTAGCTCAGATTATCCTGGTTATAGGGTGAGTTTTTTTTTTTTTGTCAGAGTAGTGTATGTTTTTGGAT
Source organism: Malania oleifera (assembly GCF_029873635.1). Classification (NCBI taxonomy): domain Eukaryota; kingdom Viridiplantae; phylum Streptophyta; class Magnoliopsida; order Santalales; family Ximeniaceae; genus Malania; species Malania oleifera. The sequence continues at coordinate 106,669,852 of NC_080424.1, forward strand.
AGATGACACTAGAGGGACATTTTGTATGGTCTGAATATTTTGGATTCTGGTATTGTACAATTTATGTATAAATGGTTTTATAATTTGTGTTTCTGCTGGGTAGGAATGTTTATTATATATATATAAAATTAAAAATGATGATAAGAATTTTGAGGTCATTACACACCAGGTTCAAGAAATTCTGCTATGAACACGGTATCAGGATGGAAAGAATTGTGCTAGGTACGCCCCAGCACAATGGCATAGCAGAGCAAATGAATCGAACGTTGGTTGAAAGAGCCAGAAGCATGCATATCTAGTTAGGCTTACTAATGCAGTTCTGGGAGGAAGCAGTCAACACAACAGCATACTTGATTAACAGGGGTCCATCAGTACCATTGGATCACCGTCTACCAGAAGAGGTATGAAGCGGAAAAGATGTGAGAATTTCATATTTGAATGTTTTTTATTGTGTTGCATATGGACATATCAATGATCATATTAGAAACAAGCTTGATCCAAAGTCCAGAAAATGCACCTTCATCGGTTATAGTGAAGATGAGTATGGGTATCGTATTTGGGACAACGAAAACAAGAAGTTGATCAGAAGCAGAGACGTGATCTTCAACGAAAAGGTGATGTACAAGGACAGACACATAACAGAACCTACCAAACCAGTTCAGAACAAATCAACCTATGTAGACATGAATGATATCCCAGAAGGTGTCAGGACACAACAACAAGATGCCGAGAATCCTCATGCGGAGGAACCAGATCGTCGCACCACCGCCTCCTACTCCAGCTATGGTGTAGTGATCCAAAGAATAATATGATTTTAATAATAAGAGGGAGAGAAATAGAAACAGAAACAGAAGGAGGCCGTAGATTTCGTCGACAAATATAGGGCCTCGTCGATGAGTGCATAAGAAAATTCGTTGACGAACACAGGGTTTCGTCGATGAGAAAATACCGAGAGAGGTTTTGGGGCAGCCTGAATTTCATTGACGAATACAGGGTCTCGTCGACGAATTTAATGAAGGACTCGTCGACGAGGTGACGTGTCTCGTCGATGAAATCCCCTGTCTATAAATAGAAAAATCTGGATTTTAACCTTCTTTAAGAAGCTAACTCTCTCCTCTCTCTCTCCCCTTCGGTTCGCCCTCTTTCTTTCATTGATTTCAGGCCAGATCTTCGCCGGATCTACAATCCGAAGCCACAACGATGCTCTTGGGGAAGTCCTCTCCAAATCTACCGGAGCGAATCGTCGGTGAAAGTAAGGTGGAAACCATCCCAAATCCAGGGTAAGGCTTTTTACTCAATATTTGGATTTGTGACAGTTGTAAAAAGTGTTATACGCTTAGAAATACTGAACTTTAATTCTGGGCAATCTTGTTTCCAGGGGTGTTGAATTGGGAACGTAGGAAATCATCCCTAAGTTGAGGTAAGACTTTTAAGCCAAATTTGACTTTGTGGTAGTTATAGAAAATATTGTACGTACGAAATACTAAACTTTAATACTGGAAGTTTTCATTTTCAGGGTGTTGAGATAGGAACCCTACGGGTGCAGGACAATTTTATTAGGGGCTTTCCAGGAATCAGGTAAGGGGATGAACTAAGCTAGTTTCGTTTTTGAGAAAGTGCATGTATATATATATATATATATATATAGCATCTGGTTTCAGGAAAAATAAATATATTTATATATATAATTTATATTTTCAAAATACTGTGAAAATGATCGTATGTTGAATATGTGAAAATCCGTTTGTGTGGCATGAGTAAGAATGTTGTGAAATACTGTTTTCTGGGAATGTGGATGATATGAATTTTTTATGTGCAAAACCGGCATACGAGCTGAGATTTTATATGATTTGCCGACGTATGGGCCGAGCTATGTGTGTGATTTGCTGGCGTACGGGCCGGGTTATGTGACTATGATTTGCCAGCGTACGGGTTGTGCTATGATTTTTCGGTGTACAGGCCGTGCTATGTGGATGTGATTTGCTAGCATACGGACTGTGCTATGATTTACCGGCATACGGGCCGAGCTATGATAAAATGTGTAGTACCGGCATGCGAGCCGATGATTTTCATGATACACGTATATGTGCAAAATGATATGATTAATGTGAAAATTAATGATATGAGATATCCATGTATCACGATTTTAGTATATCTATATGATATCTGAACTTGGTTGGCTTGGTCTAGGCTAGCACTTGCACGGTACCGTTGCTATGTGTCCATGGTCCTTGTGATCATGATATTTGTGTTAATGCCATTGTACGGAGTGGTGTGAGATTGGATGGTCGATGTGATTTATAAAAAGTGTGCTAATCTCCCATGGTGTACGGACCAGGTCTGGCAGACCCATCGGACCTACATATTACTGTTTGACTTGGCAGTGGTCATCCAACCATTGTCAGGCCCCTCCTTCGGACCACACAACCCAGTCATGTGGGGGTAATACATTACAACAACCAGCTAACCTACCAGGATTGTTTTTATGTTATTATTATGATATGAGATGAGATGTGCTTATGAAATGCAGTATGTTCTGTCATGTTTCGATATACATATGTTTTCCCAGATTTGATAAACAGTACTGAATATGTTATATATGATATATGTAAAACACAGAATACTCATGTTACCACACACTAGTATTAGTTTATTTTCCTTACTGAGAGGTGTCTCACCCCTAAATCTTATAAACTTTTCAAGAGTCTCAAATAGGAGAGCGGAAAAAGCCCTGTTGAGCTAGTGTTGTTTATTTGCCCTCTGCGAAGGGTAAGTTTTTGTAGGGACAGTTAGATTTTGTGGGAAATGTCCCTAAATATGATTTTTGGGATGTATATATATAAAGAAATACAGTAGTATAGTGACTCTGGTATGTTGTAATGCATGTTGTGATGAGATGTATATGATTTTATGCTTTATGCTACTTAGGCTTCTGCTATATATATTCTGATATATCCCTGGTACCCACGGGTCCAGGTGGATGGTGACCTATTGAGCTGGAATGTATGATGTTGATTTTATTATAAAAAAAAAAATTTGGAAAATGAGCAGGTCGTGACATATGGATCTTAGGAGATCTTCTCGCCCCCATGTACCAAATAAAAGGTATATGGATTATTTACTTCTTACAAATGGAGGAGAGCCTAAATGCTAAGATGAAGTATGTTAAGTGGTAGATACAAGCAAGTGGGAGCTTGCGATGAAGGACGAGATGAAGTCCCTAACCTCCAACAAAACATGGGAACTAGTTAAGTTGCCCAAAGGTAAGAAGGCTCTTCACAACAAGTGGGTGTACGATATCAAAGAGGACCATGATGACTCCAGGAGGTACAAGACCCAGTTGGTAGTCAAATTCTTCGAGCAAAAGGAAGGAATCGACTACACCGATATCTTTGCACCGTTGTGAAGCTTACAACCATCAAATCAGCCTTGAGTATTGTTGCCTTGGAAGGTCTACATCTTGAGCAGTTGGATGTGAAGACAACATTTCTTCACGGTAATCTAGATGAGGAAATTTATATACACCAGCCAGAAGGATTCTCAAAGAAATGTAAAGAGAATCTTGTGTGTAGAATGAAGAAGAGTTAGTACGGTCTAAAACAAGCTCTCAGGCAATGGTACCGAAAATTTGACGGCTTTATGCACATGAATGATTTTCAAAAGTACAACGCCGACCACTGTTGCTACTTCAAGAGGTATGAGTCTAACTATATCATTTTGTTATTATATTTGGATGACATGCTAATCGCAGGACCAGATATAGAAGAGATCAGAAAATTGAAGCATCAATTTTCAAAAGAGTTAGACATGAAGGACTTGGGCTGTAACACCCCGACCCCGAGGGGCCTGGGATATTAACTTTTTACTACTGATTTACAGCGGAAGCAAATAAACTCAATTTTTATTAAACCAGAGTACTAATATTCCATATTACAATCATTTATTTCAAAAGAAGGAAAATTACACAAACATAAATATTTGAAACCATACTAATATTTCTAATCAATCTTTATTTTTCTAATCCCCACCCGCATGCTTGCTAAGCCTGATTCCCGACATGTCCTTCAGAGTTATCTGAAATAAAATATGATTGGGATGAGACGACGCTCAGTAAGTAAATAAGATTATTATTAGTGTGTGGCCAAAATGAGTTTTTAAAGAATTTCGTAAAACAATAATGAATATTATAACTTCAAGACTGCTTTTAGAATAAACATAAATTTAACAATTTCTGCATAAAACTTTTGTCATCAATTTCAACAGTAAATTTTTAAATCATATACTATAACTGCTAAATTAAACTTTTAACTTTAAAACTGTAAAAATATTTAATGATAAACATACATATACTTTTCCTTATACGTGTTCCTTAGATCGTCATATAAGCACCAAAATGATCCTTTTCACGTAAACTTACACTTTTCCTTCAAATTATCAGTAACTTTGTACACGTAATTAAATATGTATAAACATATATTATAAAAACCCACCCTTAGGCCTGTTTGCCGTAAGTCATGTTTACCCCCATGACTGGGTTGTGCGGTCCGAAGACTGGACTTAGCTGGCTGGCCGACCAAACTAAATCAACGTACGTAAACTTTAAGTGAGATTTTCCTTATTAAGTCCTGGACTTAAACCAGGTGTGCACTCAGGAGAAATCCACTAACATAAATAACCACTCTGTAAACAGTGTGGGTGCACTCTGATCCGTATAAACTTTAAGCTGCGGTACCGAGCATCTGTAACTTTGAACTTTCGTTGCCATAAGGGGTTTGAAAATCATCTTATTATCATTTATGCAATTTAAAATAATATCATGAAAATCTTATCTTTACTCATATTTACATAAAAATGTAACGTAGAAATAAACTCATGCCACACAATTTTTGTGTTAAAAATATATATATAATTTTATTTTTGAATAGAAAGAAATGCTGAAAATTTACCCGAGGGGATTGGAACATTTCTTAACCCAAAAATAGATGCAAGTATATTAAAGATAGAACTGGTATAATTAAATATGCGTGAAAATAAACTCATGAAAATTTTGTGGAACTAATTGACATAATTAAAATTTACGTACAAAATAAGCTCGGGTATGAATTTAAAATAAAAAGAAACTAACATAATCAAAATTTACTTACCTTCTTCTTTTACCGTGTGCTATGAACACAATAATTATCTTTAAGAAATGAGATCGGAAAAAGTGGGTGATTGAGAACTTACTCAAAATTCTCACTCCACCACAAATTCTTTCACTCACTAATCCTTCTCTTCCTTAGAAAATTGTTGTGAAAAATGAAGGTTGAGAGCTCCCTATTTATAGGAAAATTTTGGGGAAGAAATGGAATTTATAAAAGTGTGGGGAGATGGGTGAAATTATAATTTTTTTAAAATTAAAGAATGGGCAAGGGATGGGCAAGGTATGGGTTGAGTATGGGATGGGGATGGAGGCCATGTGGGAGTGCTTGCCACCATTCCCATTAAATAAATTTTTAATTAATCACTTACCTAATTAATTAATCAATTAGTTAATTAATTATTATTTTTTTTTCTAATCATTATTATCATTATTATTATCATTGTTATTAATTTTAAACTACTTTTAGTATTTATTTATTTTATTATTTATTTTTTGAATAAGAATAAAATTTGAATTTTGAAAACTCATGTGGGCCCCACATGGTCTTGTGGGCCCCACACAACTTCGAGACCCGAATGGATCCTACGTAACTCGAATAACTCTTATACGATTTTATGCATCCTACATAACTTTGAGACTTGTGAAAACCTCCATACGGCTTCGGGACTCATGTGGGCCCCACACAGTCTTGTGGGCCCCGCATAGGATACCTATATTATTATTATTTTATCATATATTTCTACAAATTATATCAGTTAAAACATTATTTTATGTACTTATTTACGTATATAAACAGTGTCTACCCTGTTTATCCTATGAAATTCCATTTGACCAGGCCGACCTCCAGGGAGCGACTGAGCCGCAATGGTCTCTGAGCACTCGCTTAGACAAGGTCTTTCTTAGGCATCAAACATGGAATCAAGGATCCTAACAGAGAAACACTTTTTTTTTTTTTTTAATACTAACTATTATTATTATTATTCATTTTTTTTTCTTGGGTTATTACAGAGAGAGAGAGAGAGAGAGAGAGAGAGAGAGAGAGAGAGAGAGAGAGGTTTCTTAAAAATGAAATGAATCCCGGATTCTGTATATATATATATAACAGGGGATTTCGTCGACGAGACCCTGTATTCGTCGACGAGTCCTTCACAAATTTCGTCGACGAGACCCTGTATTCGTCGACGAAATTCAGGCTGCCTCAGAATCCCTCTCGTTATTTTCTCGTCGACGAAGCCTTGTGTTCGTCGACGAAATTCTTAAAGCCTTCGTCGACAAAACCCTGTGTTCGTCAACGAAGCTTGGCAGCTTCCTTCTATTTTTGCTTTCATCTCTCTCTCTCTCTCTCTCTCTCTCTCTCTCTCTCTCTCTCTCTTAATATTTAAATATTATTATTTTTCTGGGTCGTTACATGTTCACTATTGGCACAGTAACTATTAGTTGGATGTCACAGATACAAAAAATTATTGCCCTATCCACTACAGAAGCTGAATACGTAACAGTGACAGAAGCAAGCAAAAAGATGATTTGACTTCAAGGTTTGTTAACAGAGCTTGGATTAGAGTAGAAGATGAATGTTTTTTACAACGACAGTCAGAGTGCGATACATCTGACAAATAACTCTGCATTTCATTCCAAAACCAAACACATTGGACTGCGTTATCACTTTGTCAAATCTCTATTAGAGGACAGAGTGCTAGCACTTAAAAAGATTCAAGGTAGTAGGAATGCAACAAACATGTTGACGAATGTGGTGACTACAGAGAAGCGTTGGTCTTCATGCTTGAAGACAGATGTGAGCATATCATATACCTATACACTGGTTGAGATGGTGCCTCCATCTCCAAGTGGGAGATTGTTGAGATTGCTGAAGATGGAGTCGTCGGCAGCCACTGCCCCAGCCACTTCTGTTGACAATGGTGACCGGTGGCCACCAACCCTGCCCATAATGCTAACATTAAGCCACCAACCTTTGAATTTTACCCCCCATCCATGAATATATATATATATATATATATATATATATATATATATGTAATGTGTTGTGTGTGTGTGTGTGTGCACAGTGTGTAGAGCTACGTGCATAAGTGTGTGATGAACAAAATTTGTGTTGAGAGAGAGAGGGAGTAGAGTTGAGCAGAGTCGCTCTTCCTCCTTGTATTATTCTCCCAGTTTATAGTGAAATTTTATGTGCTACGTGGCCGTAAGTTAGATTGAATCAAACCACGTAAATCTAGTGTTTCAATTTTGTTATTTATTTTGCTTGTGTGTGATTATTGCTCCTAAATCCACCCCAACATTGTGCATTGACACTATTTGATCTCACTATGGGATCTCCAATTGAAATAATATTCAAAATTAAGATGGGTAAGAAAAATAAAATAAATTAAATTAAATCAAATTGAAAAATCAATTAATTATTTTTTGATTTAGTTTTGATTTAAAATTATTAAATTTTTTGGTCAATTTGATCTATTAAAGAACTATAATTAGTCGAATTGAATTGATATACTAAATATATATAAAAAACATATTATATGTAATATTATATAATATTTTAATAATTTAAATTTAAAAATATTGTCTTGCACCATGATCTATACTTAAATTTTAATTTGAATATTTTAAATTTAAATGTTAATTATCATGAAAGGAAACAAATCTTATTTATAGTGACTTTTTAAAAGTTTAAACTATTTTTAAACGGATCGATTTAATTAATCATTATATATTAGTCTAAAAATTAGGTAACCATTTCAAAAGGTTCGATTACAACTTGTGTTTTCTAGCGAACTAAAATTTTGATTCAATTAACGACTCAAAATGCATAATTCAGTTAATCGGATCATACCCACCCCAAAATTTAAATATAAAATGAAAACATCATTTTAACCACTGTTCTTTAAACATTTACAAGACTTTCACAGTTCAATGTCCAACCGAAATACGGTTTCAATTATAAATCAAGACATCAATCATTTTCTTGATTTCATTTGTTTTGTTTTGTTTTTGACACATGATCAATATCTCAAGCTTACCCTAATTTTATATTCAAGCCAAGCAACATCAAAACTATTATTATTATTATTATTATTATTATTATCACATACATTATAAAATGTTATCAATCCTTTTAAGGCCATGCATTGATTTGGGGTAAGCTATAGGCCTACAGCTACACCGACATGAAAGATTTAATACGACGACAGTTTTGAATATTATTGACTATCTTCCAAAAGGGAGACGTGGGTGAGTTAATCATCTATTTGAGCTTGCTTCCAATAATTTGGCAGTCAAATCATTTAGAAATTTGTCCATCTTACAGCTTCCGGCCTTGGGTGATAGGTCGGCTTATGGGCCACCTCGAGTAAAACCAGCTGCACTAGGTAAAACTCTCTCAATTTTCTTTCCTTCTCCTATGCAACTAATTTTTTTAATATACTTGTTTGGTTGGGAGGAAAATCACAATTTTAATCTAGATTTTTTTATGTCATTTAGTTGCACATTAGAAAATCAAAATTCTAAACAAGAGTATTCTCTTTGTGATAATAATTGGTATTCCCTCAATTTATGAGAAGTAATCAACATTCTACTCTTTTACTATTTTCTCTTAAAAGACAAAAAATGCGACATCTACAAAATATTTTATTTCACTCCAAATATCTCTTATAGTCTCAACTCTCTCTCTCTCTTCTTTGGATCCTCGATTGCTACTAATAATGATGGAATCGTTTGATAAGATTTGGTTTGTTGTGAATAGTTTGTCAACTCTTTCCAATTGTAGTTCTTGTTTGCCTCACAGACATAAACTTTTGGATTGGTGAGGTTGTGCCCTAGTGTTGTTGAGGTGGAATTAGTCGGAAGAGCATTATATGTGCGTGAGGATGGTTAGTGGCCAAAGCTGATTGTTTCAAGGGTCAAAGAGGGGAGAGCGGGCCTAGCAGTCGCTTGCTAAAATGGGGTTGCTTGGGTCAATATGATGGATGGAACAATAGTTTTGAAATGATTGATATTGATCCAATCAAGGAGAATGATAGTGTTTGGTGTATGACGATGATCTACATCAAGGTCACGTCAATGTTTGCAATGAGAAGCTTCTATGTGTTAGGAGCTAAGGTCCATTACATTCTAATTTTCATGCTTCAACAAGACATTGGAATGACTCAATACCATTTCTACAATATTGGTCCATTCCCAATTCAATTCTTTTCATCCCTTGATTCCATCTTATGAAATTAACTAGCCGTTAATTTCTTTGTTTTGTTCTATGAACCAAACTTTCATTAGTGTGCAATTGTTTTGTTGGCTTTGTTGGTGTGTGTCTAGTCCCACATCGTCTCTGTGGGCAGTCCCAAACCAGTATAAGATCTTCTTAACTCTCTCTCCTTAACACTTAGGTTTTAAGGATAAGTTTTCTTATAACTTGGTATCAAAGTTAGGTCTTGGGCTACTTGGTTCCGTTGTGGGTTGAACTCCTCCTTACCTTATTTTCCTTGCCATGGGTTTGAGGGGGAGTGTTGGTGTGTGTCTAGTCTCACATTGCCTTTGTGGGTAATCCCAAACCAGTATAAGATTTTCTTAACTCTCTCTCATTAACACTTAGGTTTTGAGAATAAGTTCTCTTATAACTTGGTATCAGAGTTAGGTCTTGGGCTGCTTGGCTCCTTTGTGGGTTTGACTCCTCCTCTCCTTATTTTCCTTGCCATGGGTTCGAGGGGGAGTGTTGGTGTGTGTCCAGTCCCACATTGCCTTTGTGAGTAGTCCCAAACCAGTATAAATTTATTTTTACTCTATATTTTTAATACTTAAGTTTTGAGGATAAGTTCTCTATCTAACTTAAAGGGGCGAGACTTGACTAAGGTAGTCATTTACAAGAAAGACTTCACAAAACTTAAGATTTGCATCTCATCAATTATAAAAATGTTACATTCTAATTTAAAGTTAGAAAAGTGAAATGTATACTTTATAACAAGGTTCACAAAATGGTGTTAGCCTTGCACCGCTTTAATAAATTCAGACATTAAAATTATACTCCATGATCCTTGGATTGTAAAATATGTTTAAAAAATACTGTCTAAGTATTTCTAACTTATAACTCGGGTTTGGTGTGGTCAAAGCATATGATTAGATGAGCTAAATGACATCCTTATAGCGTGTTTGGTTTGTGGAATGAAATGAGATAAAAAAAAAAATGAATGCAATGAAGATTTAAATGGAGAGGGTCCTCAAATCAAATAATAAAATTTAGGGCAAAATACACTTTTTATTTCTAAGGCTTGACAAAAACATGAGCTTTAAATTTTTCACAAAATCTTCCTTAATATTTGACAAAAGACGAAGACCTTTTTATTTATTTATATATTTTTAAAATCTCATAAATTTCTTTTAAAAATTTGAAAAAAAAGACACAAACTTCCCTTATATTTGACAAGGAATTAATACTAAAAGCGGTAGACACATATAAATTCAAATGTCGAGAGAAGTTTGAGAAATTTTGGAGAAATCTACATCTTTCTACCAAATATCAAAATGGTTCGTAGAATTTTTAAAATTAAAAAAAAAATATACGATTTCACCAAACTTCGTACCGACTTAATATCAAATTTGAAAACAATATCAAATTCGTCATGAATCTCAAAAAAAGTTCCTCATATTTTTAAAGTTTTTGAAAAGATTACGTCTTTTTTGATAAATCTTAGGGGAAGTTGGAAGTATTTCCTCTTAGAATTTCTTAACAAATTGGATTTATTTATTTATTTATATAATTAAAAAATTAAAATGTAATTAAAAAAATTAAAAAGTGGGGCTCATGTTTCGAAAACGTGGCAGGGCCGGAGAGACGCAACGGATGCAGCTGAAAACACAAGTGGGCCCATCCTGCTCACGTGTATGGTCTCTCTCTCTCTCACTCCTCGCCGTCAAGCGTAGATTCGCACGATTTCCCTCCCTAAATCCTATTGGCCCATCTCCACCTCCAAGCCCATTTCACCCTCCTCCCTCTTATATCATCACAATTCACAACCCATCACTCTCTCTCTCTCCGCTCTCTCTCCCTCACTCTTCCACTTCGATCATTCCACAGTGCTCGCAGTCTCTGCCTCCAAGCCTCACCAGGCTTCCTTCCTTCCTTGCCCTAGGGTTTCTTCCTGATGGCGTTCTCCTAAGATAATGGCCGCCAGTCCCCGAGGCATCGCCTCCGCCACTCCCTTCGGAAGGCTCGATGACCACTCTCCTCTTCTCCTGCGCCGTCGCCGCGGACTCGACCTGAGGAAGGCTTCCAGGAAGCTCAGGCTCCGCCGCATCGGATGCTGCTGCTCCGACCCCGTCGTTCCCATTCGCCTGGCTGCCGGCGCCGGCAAGAGCCCCGAGAAGCCCGAAGATTGGCGCTTCGACTCCAAGAAGAGCCCTCACCGGGTCCGAATCCAGGCCGTCCCCGCAATGCCCTTCGCTTCACCTCAGTACATCCTCTTTTCTCATCTCCACCTTTTTTTTATGCGTTTGCGTGACGGATCTTTGAGTTTCGCTAGTTCATCTTCAATTGATGGCGTTAAAAATTGTCAATTGATCGAAGAAAAGCATTGTGGAATTAGACTGTGAACTTGCGACTAGGTTAGTTAGTTCACCTCTGGAACAATTTCGTTGCTTTCAGAGGTTTGAAGGCGTGCCTAGTGTGTAATTTGGATCTTAGCTTGTTTTATTGGCTGCACAAGTCTATTTAGGAAATATATGCTAAAGAAAAGCATTATGGAGTTGAACCGTGAACTTGCGAGTAGGTAAGTTCACCTCCAAAGCAATTTCTTAACTTTTTAAGAGTTTTCCAGTTTGTCAATTGTGTAATTCCGGTTTTTGCTTATTTTATTAGCTTTTTACAAGTCTTTTATGCGAAGAACTGCCTGATTATTGACATTTCAGTATGTTTTAGTTAATTCATGGAGGGAATAGATATTTTGTAAATCATATAAGTGGTCGTGATTGGTTGGTATGCTTCTAGACATGTACCAAGAGTTTGATCCTAACTCTTGAGCTTGTCCTGTTGTTCAGTAACTTCAGGCGTAGCATAATTTGCCTTCAGCACATCTTCATAAGTCTTAGTTGATTGCTGTTGAAGTACGCTTATTGTAAAATTGGATCTTTACTTCTCTATGGCTGTAAATGTTTCTGAATTGAAAAAATTTCTTTGTGAAAAAAAATTTGTGAAATGTAAAGAGAGAATGAACCATTAGTTAAACCTGCAAGTACTAACCCAATGTTTTGTTTGCACTGGAATGGAACAGATTATGAGTGGAGTGGAATGATATATTATATGGAAAAAGTATAAAATTATAAAGATCAACTCCATTCCATTTCATTAAATAGAACAATCATACGTATCTTTGTATGCGATTGAGAGTTCATAATTGAAATTTCCGAGGAAAGTAGAAATGAGAAAGAATTTCTGACTCTAACATTGGTCTACTAGATAAATAGAAAAGCCAGCTGCCAATTGTAGGTTTGTTGCTGTTCGTAGGTCCCTTTTTAACGGTTTTGCTTCTAGGATAGTTTCACTAATCTAGATGGAATAGACAAAATCCCTTTAATTCTTATAAATGATGGTTGTTTCCCCTGCTACATTCTGATATTGAAGGCACTGTTCTCATGTTTGAAATGTTGTTGCTTTGTTTTTTGAACACTACAGGTCTCATTTTGTTTCTAAACAAGAAAAGAAATTTTATCCTCGCTGTACACCGAGGAATTCTGGTCCACAGTCCCGTGACACTCCACCAAAAAGAGGTAATCTACAGTTGGTCTCACTTTATGTTTTTATTTGCACCTTAGTTGTCTAGTTTTTCTAACTAATTCTGAAAATAAATAATAATAATAATAATAATAATAATTTTTTTTTAATGAATTCCAGCTATGCTAGAATTGAGAGAGCATGTGTGGCATCTGATGTTGTTTCTAATAATGCATTATGTTCATTGTTTTCATTTTTAAATAAATTGTAGATACTGGAATTGCAAATGAGAAGGATTGGGGTATCGACTTGTTGAATGAAAATGTCAATGAATCTGGCACTAATGAAGATGGCAGTACTTGGTATCGAGAAAGTGGGGAGGACCTAGGTGAAAATGGATACAGATGTAGATGGGCACGAATGGGTGGTCAGTGCGATGATGGTACTTCAGAATGGAAAGAAACGGTATGAAATCATTTTATGCTATGCTTTGTGGATGCATTAGTATTGTTGATTTGGGAGAGATGCTAAATCAAACAGATTTTTGTAGAATAATCCATGTAACGGTCAACTCTTGGTGCAACCCCCATTGCTTTTCATTACAGTTGCTCGAGATATTTTCAGTTATTGATGACTATGTGATTTATTTTATTAAGCAGCTTCACTTAAATCTGTGATTACAGATCTCCAAGGTCAACCAGTAATGATCAAGGATTCACTAAGTATACCTCCATGACCCTACTTCTAGATTTGTTTTTGATAAGAATTGCTAATATATGTTTTGACAGCGGCATACATGAAATACATTGAAAGAGAAGTAAATTTTTAGAAATGCTTATGGAAAACAAACTTGGATAAAAATTTTGAGTTGGAATGTAACTCATTAATACCTAATCTACTTGACTTTCCAGTTTATCATCCCTTCTTTTTCTTCTCTCTTTTTTTGCCCTTTCCTCATTAGTGTTTTTGACTTTGGCTTCCAACTGTGATAATTTTTCCATTTCTGATTTCACCCTTTGAGATGGATGTTCCATGTTCTTTGTCTCATGTTAAGTTATATTAAACCTTTCAGTTTAGGGCATTACCTGCAAATTTGAAATTTTTTCTAAAGATCTTGGTTCTGTCCATTTTTGGATTTGTGATTAATAATTGTTTTTGCAACGTGCTGCTGGATGCATCGGATTAAAAGATAGGCAACATGATGCATGTAATGAAGATACAATGAAATACAACCTTGAAATAATTGAGCAGGTAATTTATGTTATAGATGCCTTTTTTAAAAAAAAAAAAAAAAAATCAAGATAACAAACATAGTGCTGATAAACTTGTTAGGATTCGAAAATTTGATTTCTACAGAACCCGATCAAATTTGATCTATAAATCACTTTAGAGTGCGCTCTAGATAATTTTAAGATTGATAAAGCAAGAACAGTGTCTTTAATTGACACTCTTTCATCTTCAAGAAGAATTTCTTAATGAGATGATAGGTTAAGATTAATGTCTGCAAGTATCTCACTGCAACCATTCTCAGTTCCTTGCCTTGATATTCAGTATTGAAAATATTTAGAGAATTAAGGATAACATACTTGATGATTAGATATACCTAGCTATTGTAGAGGTACAATTTGTATTTGTTATGTGACTAACATCCAAGCAAAAAGTGGTTTTTTTTTTAATTATCACATACATGCATGTTTAAGATTATATTCAGCAGATAAATTCAAAACGTTCTCATCATATTTTAGTTACATATTGGCAATGTCGCAATGGTTAATTTGACTGATGTTGTAGCTACTTTTTTGAACTAAAATACCGAATGCTCTTTCCATCTTCATCATTATTCAGGTTTTATCACCTGCAGGGCACTTGGTCTCAAACCATCTAATATATTAGCAATGTATGAATGGTGCGCAAAAGGAACAATGAAATTAAGGATAACGATACTATTAGGGCTTACTAGCAGGACATATCTTGTAGCTCAAGACATCTCTCTATTTCTCCCCATTAATATTACAATCCAATCAGTTGCTACGGAACTTATTTTTGAGTTTTATTTAAATTTATTGCTAGGCTTTCATCTTTGTGTTTAGATTTCTACAGAGCTTCTCAGTATTGTTTTTTATCCTCTTTTTTTTTTTTTTTTTTCAAGTTAAGAAATGTACACAAAATTTTGGAATCATCAAGCAACACATTTTTCCTCATGTGGAGAGGCTTTAGGGTTTGGAGAGTTTAGGAATATAAATAATTAAACTGTTTAGCCATATATTTGTATGGAAACTGAATCTTTGACACATAACTAATTTACTCAGTATTTTTTTCCCCTTTGGACTACCTTGTGTTGGAAAGCACCCTTATATCTGTGTAGGGATGGGACCCCTACCCGACATTATCCAACCATGTAGATTATTTCTCTTGTTTGATGCTTGTATTTTTAATGAGAATATTGACATAGTTTTTTAAAACTTGGCTCAGAAGGAGAGTTGTTAGCTTCAAGTTTGAAAGCTGGTAGAGTCAGCAAAAGAGGCAACAGACTGTAACTTCTAGAATTACATGTCAGCTAGTTAGCTGTTGTGATAAATCATAATTCTGATACATTGACATTGTTTTTATAACCACATTAAGTACCATCCCAGGTGGATGCATTTAATTGGATTTATTGATCTCCTTGGCAGTGGTGGGAGAAAAGTGACTGGACCGGGTACAAAGAGCTAGGTAATAGCTTCCCTTGCCTTTTTCTATGCTTTTGGGTGACTAGGCTGGATTAGTTTTATTAAAAAAAATGTTTGATATTTATTGATACACAAGCTATTCGTTCTGATAAATTCTATAACATACCGCATCTGGCTTAAAATGAGATGTTGCTCAGCAGCAATCATGCAGAGAGAGAGTATGATATAATGCGTATTTAATTTTTTGAAAAACTGCTTTGTCATTTTTGAATGGTTGATTGTGTTATAATTTTTTTTCCTTGCCAATTTACATTTGTGGTTAGCTATGTGATGCAGTACTGCAGTAAGGGGTACTGCCAGAGGGGAGATAGGAAGATAAATAGAAAGAGGAGGGGGGAAGAAGAAGGAAGAAGAAAGAAGAAAGAAGATGAAAAAGATACAAGTGTGGGGGATCACATTTAACTTCCACTTTCAGATTCAGAAAAAACTGCTCTTACATCGAATTCACACCCTATTTATTAGAAAGCCTAAATTACAAGAAAATTACAAATGAACTCCTGAAAAACACATATATTGCAAAACAACCCCCATTGTGCATAAGCCTACTTACTGCAAATTGAATTAAACACACACAATATTTATTAATCAGTGTTTTAAAAGAAAAGGTGAGGTGTTTTACCCCCGGTGAGGCTAGGCGTAAACCTCAAGACATTTAGGCATAAGACTTTTGGCAGAACATAGTATCAAGTTGTTGGTCATGCTTTTTGGTGTAAGATTCAACCTTTTTCGAGCTTGTGGCAATTTGTTAGTTCTTCAGAATTATTGAAGTGGTAGGTTGGTGCCTTGTGGCAGTGGCAGTGTGTATAGGCTAATTTGTTAGGGCTGTGGCAGTGCTATGTCTGGTTGTTGATGGCTCGTTTGTGATTGAATCAGTGAGTTGACTCATTTGTGGTTGTTTTAGTTGGTCCAGAAGTTCACTTGTGGTTGTTTCAGTTGGTCCAGAAGTTTACTTTTGGAATTCCAAGAGCATTTTGTTCACTGTATATTACTGATCAGCTGCTGTATCGAGGTTGTGTTTGTGTTGGGATGGTTTCCTCAAATCCCAAAAGTGTGTGTCCCTCGTCAGGCACTTATTCAAGTGAACAACATACTATAATTGTCTCAAAGGAAGAGCATTGAACGTTCCTACAGTATCAAGCATCCCAACAAGAATCTCATCACATTGCATCTTTTACTCAGAAGGGTAATCCTACAGTTTGTATGCCATCTGGTATCTCTCCCACTAGTCCTTGGATTATTGGCTCTACTACTATTGGCCATATGATTTGTGGAACCAACTTTGTTTTTTTTGCCCTTCAGTATCTTAAAAATCTACCTCAAGTTACCCTTGCTGATGGATACACAACTACAGTTAAGGGGACTGGAACAGTAAATCCTACTCTTTCAATCTCATGTCAACTAGTAAGCTTACAGAAGCACTAAATTGGTCTGTAACCTTCTTTCTTGATTTTGTGGCTGTTCAGGATTTGAAGAAGAGAAAGACAATTGGCGCAGGATGTGAGGCTTGTGGACTTTACTACTTTGAGTTACTCTCTTCTCCCATTGCCTGCACATACTTTGCTACACCATTTCAAATCCATTATTGGTTTGGTCATTTGTCCTTGGACAAATTGAAATAGCTAGTTCCTTCCTTCAGTTCTGTGTCTAGTCTTGAGTGTGAGTCTTGTTAGTTGGGAGAACATCACATGTCCCCTTTGCTTCTTGGATCAACAAAGGGGTAGATAATCCTTTCATACTCGTCTGTTCTAATGTTTGGGGTTCTGGTCGTTTCATGAGAAAATTGTGGGTTCGGTGCATTGTTACATTTGTTGATGATTACTCCAGGATGCCTTTGTTGTATTTAATGAAGGATTGTTTTGAGTTGTTTAATATCTTTGGTGGCAACTTTCCAGTTATTAAACTTGGGGCGAAGGTAGGTCAGAGGGTGGAGATTTCAGTGGCGGTGATTAGTTGAGGAGAAAAGGCCAGGAAATTGGGGATTTTGAAGGGCTGGAAGCTGGAGAATCTCTCCAGCACATGGGATCATATGCCTTGTATGAAAGACAAGTGAATTTTGCCAAGGGGGCTGATCAGTGATGTCTGTTTTCAATGGTAGTGGAGGTTTTGTGAAATAATCCTGGAAAATGGTTTTTGAAAGAGGAGAAATGGCTGTTAACTTTAGGCTGTTCTGGCATGAACTGTGCTGCAGTGATGCTGTAATTTCTGAATTGGCTGCTGCTTTTATTGTTTAAAAGATACTGGTATGCAACAACGTTTATAGACAAACGGAGATTGTGGTGAAACAGAGAATATTCTGCAAGACAGGATAGAAATGGAGCTGGATTGAACGGCTGATATGGAATTTGGGAAGTTACAGCAGTGGAGTGTGGAAGTGGATTGACCTTGCCCTGATACCAAATGATGCAGTAACAGTAGGAAGGGTTTTTGCAGTGGAAAAATAGGGAAAGAAATAGAAAGAGGAGAGGAGAAAAAGAGGAATGAAGATGAAGATGAAGATGAAGATACAGGTTTTTGGCTTTTTGGGGGGGGGGGGGGGTTCATTACAAATAAATCCTTAAAAGACACATCTATTACAAAAAAAAAAAAACCCAAATACTAATGACTACTATAAAATAAACTAAACACACATCATAACGACCCAACAAATCCTTGACCTTATTCTTTGAAATCGATCTCCAAATTGTGTCAAAGGGATCCAGTTACTTGCTTTTCGTTGTACAATACTATTGCATGATAATAAATTCATGATGCTCTGTATTATGCAACCAGCCCAAGTCATGTCATGTTACCCTGAAATCCTACGCTTTGGTTTTCTGCATTGCTAGAAATTTCATTTGATTTTGGGAAGGAAAAAAAAGAGAGAGGAGGGGTGATTTATTTTAACTCGACACAACCAGTTAAATAATGTAACCCTTGACAATGGTCTGTACCATGCCTTTTTTTTTTTTAACACTTTGCATCTTTAATCAGACTCCAATTTTGATAGTGACACTAACATCTGTGCATCTTCAATTTGAATATCTTGGAACTATTCCTTGATGTTTTATTATTTGTGCATTTATTTGGCACTCGTATTTCTCTCATTGACTGTTTGATGTGGTCCATTAACCCCTTTCTTGACGAAGTAACATTTTTCACCACGTTAAATTTTCGCAAAAACATTGACCTCTCCTAAGGTTTGGTGAAAAGATGCAGACCTTTCCTCAGGTTTCAAAAACTCCATGGACCTCACTTAAGGTTTAACAAAAAGACATGAACCTCCTTTGAGGTTTGAATCCATAGTACTCCCTGAGATTAGACCAAAAGATGCAGACCTCAATTGAGATTGTGTAACATGAAAAACCCAGAGGGAGAGTGCAAGTGTTAGAAAAATCATATGTCAAGAGGGGTTTGTGAAACATTAGAAATGTCGGGAGACATTTGTGAGATTTTTGAAATATGAACAGAGGTCAGTGTCTTTTTGCCAAACCTGAGGAGTGGTTAGTGTCTTTTGGCCTGAATTTTATATCCTTGAGGTTTTCTTGTGGTATTAATGCTGATACCATGCTCAGCTTGCTCATGGACTCTAAACATATCTGCTTTGGGCCCCTCTGAAGCATAGTTAAAAATGTATTACCGCCAAAACATTTATTCATCCCCTATAGAATCCACTCAGTGTATTCTTGATGCATGAATATTCTTGATGTGAATCTGTACAAGTTACGTTCACCAAATCTCCTGAGCACATAACCGTCTAAAAGGTTGCTTCCGAAGTATGTAATCCTTTTCTGTATTATGTGTGCATGCTCATATGTGTTTCACATGCACTTCATTTAGGGAAACAATTTTTAAAATTTTTTAATTTTATTTTTATCTATTTTCCAACTATTTATGCATGTGTACAAATGTTTCTGGACATGTACCTTTTCTGCTAAATGTCCTCTTATGATGAGCCTTATCAACCTACACTAAATTAGCGTTTTTATTTTATAGGAGTGGAGAAATCCGGAAGGAATGCTGAAGGGGATTCATGGTGGGAAACATGGCAAGAAGTTTTGCATCAAGATGAGTGGAGGTCTTGTCTTTATCACTGACTCACTGACTACCTGTTAATATGATTAAATAGTCTAAAATTTAATTGTAATCAATCAAATGAAAATTTTCAACCTCAACAATTTACTACAGTGGATGTAAGTGACCTTTTAATGATGCAGTAATATAGCAAGGATAGAGAGGAGTGCACAAAAGCAGGCAAAGTCGGGGACTGAAAATGCTGGGTGGTATGAGAAATGGTGAGTAAATATTTCAATACACCCAAGAAAACATATTATTTTGTTTTGATGGTTTTCCTCCTAAATTCAGGTGGGAGAAATATGATGCTAAGGGCTGGACTGAAAAGGGGGCACACAAGTATGGTAGACTAAATGAACAATCATGGTGGGAGAAGTGGGGAGAGCATTATGATGGAAGAGGATCCGTCCTAAAATGGTTTTCTCTCATCATCCTCTCTTATTACTTCATTGATTTCCAATGGTTCTATCCATTTGGTTTCTTAATCTTGACATACATTGAGAAATAACTAGCATGTTGTGCAAAACAGTTCAGAAAACTGGAAAATAAGGTGGTATTTCTGTGATTATTTAAAAATCTGAAAATGGAAAATGAAAACTGTTTTCCCCAACCAAACAGGCCCCAAGTTTTTCCTATATCCCCTGATCCTTTTTCTCTGATAAGAACTTTCCAGTTTGAGAAGGGGAATGAAGAGAAGAAAAACTTAATTTTTTTCCCCTTTTTTTGGTGATTCCTCAGGACAGATAAATGGGCTGAGACTGAACTAGGAACCAAATGGGGAGACAAGTGGGAAGAGAAGTTCTTTGCTGGTATTGGTTCGCGTCAAGGGGAGACGTGGCATGTATCTCCCAGTGGTGAACGTATGTCTTAACTCTTTTTATCCTGTGTTATGTTTTTTATTTTTATTTTTTAAAAAATGTTATGAGCCATAAATTGCCAATGGATGTTAAATACACACATGCATGCACACACCTCCTTTCTTTTGCGCCTATGTACGCATGCGCACACACAGCAGGCAGCAATTTTCTATGACATGCATTTCAACTTGTAGCTTTAGATATGCTCCTTTAGATCTCCCAGCAGGGTGCAATTTGTTAAGAATCCTTTGTAGTGAGTTACTTAAGCCACTCTTATGCTTATGCACATGCTTGTTTTTCTTTCAGACTCAGAAACATGGATATACATGTCCATTTTCAGTGCTTATTTAAAGGCAAAATTCCCAATTGATGATGTTTAATAATGTGTATTGTGTGCTTTTGGCTTGGAACTCACTGTTAGATGCAATAGTTTGAAAGATGAAAGTTTAAAGGGAGGCATTTTAACCCTAATGAGGTGAGGCCTAAATCTCAACGCTCTAAAGTGCAACCCTTTATATTAGAACATTTAAATAAATTATGTATATATTGAAATTTGGGAAATTAAAAATACAATGTGAAGAAAAAAAACGAAAAACTAAATACAATTTGTGGACTACTTTCTGTAGGCATGTAAAGTTCATTCTGGTAGTGTTTGGGTGCATGGATTTCGGGACTTTTATTTGGATTTCCATGGATTTGGAAAAAGTTCAATACAATTTTGCACTATGTTTTATCCAATCCACACATCCAAATCCAAGGTCCCAATTCCAGGCTTCCTAGGTTCAAAAGTGAACCATGCTAAAAGATCACCACACAAAAAAGTTCAGAGACTCACTTAAATTGTAGAGCATTCTGTAAACCTTTCAAATATACATCCGATTTAAGTTTTGCAGCTCCTAGTTTTACAAAAACAAATCTGAGATAAAAAATGACAAACCCCGAATGGATAAGCTTCCACCAAAGAAAGTGCATAAGGTGCCCATTTTGCACAAATGCAGAAGCATTGCTGTATTATGTGTTCACCTTTTGGGAGCTTGCTATTTCAAGGCGTTTTAGGCACGCTACATCTTGAGGTGCCTCTGAAGATAAGCCTTGATTGTGCATTCTCAAGTTAGTGATCTTAGGTGCCCGGCCGAGGAAACTCCATGCTTATATGTTTTGAGTCCATGTGCATGTGTTTGTGTTAACTTCTAGCTATTTTCTACTCTCTCACTTTCTGCTTGGAGAGATAGTAAGAGTTTATTTTAAAGTTACGCACATCTTAACTCGTGATTGTGATCCTTGTGTCTGTAATTGTGGGGTTTGCTGCAACTAAGAAACTATTTCATTTCATGTCTAGGTTGGTCAAGGACATGGGGAGAAGAGCACTTTGGAAATGGGTATGCTCTTCTAAACTGTATAATCTGTTAATGTGTGATACTGAGGCTTCTTTCAGATATTTTTGTAATTGAACTTCATTCAATTGTTTCGCATGCTTTTTTTCTGGATCTAACATCTCCTCCGTATCAGTAAGGTGCACAAATATGGGAAAAGCACAACAGGAGAAAGCTGGGACATTGTTGTGGATGAGGAAACCTATTATGAGTAAGAATATATCTTCTCTCTTTCCCAGAAATTCTCTGTACTTTCATAAAGAAACAACAAAAGCATGTTAGATTTTGATAAATGTAATGTCTGATGGAAGGGCTGAACCTCACTATGGATGGGCTGATGTTGTGGGAGATTCAAGCCAGTTGCTTTCTATCGAACCCCGAGAGAGACCACCCGGCGTCTACCCAAATATTGATTTTGGGTCTTCTCCACCACGGCCAGCTGATGAGCCACCAGATTTGCCTCCTTCCCAGTGAAGAGCCGGCTTTTACTCGTGTTTTGTTATAGATGGTTTGAATTGTTATTGAAATGCAATTATAATGTTTAAAACTCTTTTGCAACAGAATGTTGCAGGCTCGTCAATTTATTCATTCTTTCAATTATGAATGCTCCTTCCCTGTGAAATTATGGACATTGTTCGACAAGTTTTTGAATATATGTAGAATGATGAGCAATATACTTTGTGATTGTTGAAGGTAAGGGTCCGTTTAATTGTAAAAAACATTTCTCATTTCAATTTTTGTCTTTAAAATTATAAAATTGCCACTTTCTTTCTTCTAATTTTCAACATTTATTTGAAAAAGTTAAAAATCAAAAGAACTGAACAAAATGACATCCCATATAAGATTTTCGAGTTCCCTCTTTGAAGCTTGAACTGTGTTTCTGCACTAGATCAATTTGGAGCATGCTTATACTTTCAATGGTTGCTGGGGTTTCCTGCCTCTAAGCAGTCACTGAACACGCAGAACTTGGTGAGTCCGATTCTGGCACTATGTTTTTTGGGTTCCATTGGCAACATATCCTTTCCTGTCAATATTAGAACTTGAAAATGTGTCTTGAAATATTTTGCGTTATTAGAAAAGTAGCGTATCCCATGTGGAAACATGATTGGTTGGTGGTGGGCATTTTGAGAATAGTCTTCCAACCGAGTATGTGTGCGCATTAGAGAAAATCAAATGCAACGACTAGCTGAAATTTGTGAGCCAAATTCTGACTTTTTACTCAATTATAAATTCCAAGGTGATGAGAGGCATGAGTGAAACTTCGTAGCATTGTTGATTGCTTTTTTTATTTTTCAGTGACCAATGTGTAAAAGTAATGAAAAATCTTTGTGCGGTCGGATCTGATTTAATACCAATTAAGAGATTATTGAACCAAAGTACTGAATTTTAGCACATTCATCCACCTTGCCTGCAAACAATGACAGTAATAATAATAATAATAATAATAATAATAATAGAAATAGTAAAATAGTATTTTGATTATTTTAAAATGTTAATAATCTTAATAAGTTAGTAATAATCTCCCCTTTTAATTAGGCACTTTAAGGCTCAAAATCTATTATGGAGCATTTACTTCACGCTTTGCACTATTTTTTTTTTTGTTTTTAAATATTTTATTATTAAATTAGAGTAACTATTAAAAATAGGTGCGGAGTTGACATTATTTGAGGAATTTAATTTTCTGTTCGTAATAAACTAAGACAACATTTACAGATTATTTAAGAATTTAATTTATTAATGAAAAATTGCCGTGTTTCTTTTCAATTAGAGATAATTTTTGTTTAAATTTAAGGAAATTCTAGGTGAATGTTTAAGTGAAGTCTCAAAATACCCTATATTATTTAATTTAGCATAACACAAAATTGGAAGGGGGGGGGGTAATTTTGAGAATCTAGTTTAATTTATTAATGTTTAGCTAATAAATAAATAAATCAATAAATTCAAACTTCTTAAAAAGCCACATGTCCGGTCAGAGGCTGTTAAGCACAAACAAACGGGGCCTTATACCATCCCCTATGTAACATTTCTAACAAATGCAAACCACTCATCTTCATTAAAATATAATCAATGAGAAATGAAGATCGTCTGTAACAATTAGCGATTCAATCTGCAGTAACCTTTAAAAGGAACCTTTGTTCCCCTGCCAGAACGCCGCTCCACATTGGGCTTATCAGAACACCTTGCTTGAACTTTACAGCTAAAATAAAATACCAACAGGCCTGTTTAATAATTCTGCACTCAGCTAGCTGAAGGCTTGCATCATGGAGATTCAGGGAGCACTCTTGAAATTAGAACTCTACAAAGCATGGGGGCTGCACTTTTATCTGCACCTTTTTCCGAGCAAGAGCATTTTCAGATTTCCCAATTCAGAGTTGCTTCTACAGCAGCAACTCGTTTCAAAGTTCACTGTCATGTCATCAACCGAACATTGTGGTTGTGTTGCAAAATTGGTTGATGTATTACTCTACGGCTACTGGAATTATATACAGGAAAGATCATATCATAGTCTTTCAGCCAAAAAAAAAAGAGCTTTGGCAAGAGGGAGTGAAGGGACCAAAGAATTTTATGAAAAGAATGGGATTAGGTACAACAAAACACATCTTCAGAAAAATAAACAATGGTTTACTCAGTCCGAGAGCATCTCTTCCCACTCAGGCTCCTCTGAGGTAAGCCCATCGTAATCTAGACCCGTTCCATTAAAGAGACCTTTCTGTTGAGGGTCATTACGATCATCATAGTCCTGGTCTGGCAATTCTGGCTCATCATCAACATTTTGATCTTCAACAGCTTCACCATCATCATTTTTCGTCGCATTATTCCGTTTCCCATATTTTCTAGGATCCGAGTCTTTCTTTGCCTTGCCCTCGGAAACTTCACATATACAGGAGGATGGGTTCTCATGGAACTCACCCCTACCTGGCCTTACTTCCTTTGGCTCTCCCATGAAGCCTCTCTGATGTGTACGAACTCTAGAAGCAAATGCTTCCCAAGACATATTACCTCGGCTCAAGAACAATCGATATAGTTTCTTTGCATTGGGACGAATAGTAGGTTTATGTCCAAAATATCTCCTGCAACAGAAAATGAAAATCACAAGCCTGCAGTTGAATTACCAATTCATCCATGAGATGCAAGAATTAAAAATACAAATTAAAATAATAGTATCAAGTAGAATACCTCCGTCCTGCTAGAATTTTCGCCATATTGCCATTATTATTGGTAACGAATACATCACTCTCATCACAGACAATGAAGTCAAGTGCAGCCATGCGAGAAGAGAAGGCAGAAAAAGGTTTCAGCTCTTCCTTGCTGGCTATAGAATCTTTTGAATAAAAGTTTGGGAAGAGAGATTTTAATGGAGCCAATGTCGCTTCCCCTCCATATACTTCACCAGATGCGACATAAATATGAACATCACTGCCATATCCTAGTGCTCTCAGCATCAGACCAACTTCCTCTGGAGTGAGTGGGCATTTTCCTTGCCTCCTTTCCTTATCTGGGTTGTTTTTCTGCAAATAAATGATGAGTCTCAATCTGTTGTGTATGCCATATACACTAGCTCAGAAATTATCAACTTGTTGTGGAATCCAAATCAAGACTGAATATCAGACGAACACGTGCATTTCACGCATGTGCCCGAATGTCTCAAGGTTGTTAAAAAACTGCAAATAGAACTATCAAATATTGTATCGTGTATAATATATTAACAACTATGCATTTTCTTTCATGTATTGTAAGATTAAAATTCCCAACACACAAAATATGCATTAGCTGCATGGTAAAAATTAAATTTATGCAATAAAAATGAAACATGAGAGCTATTGCTTAATTATTTCACGTGAAAGTTTAACGACACAACATAGAGTACTAGTGTTAAGACATGCATTTAAAAATGGGAAATGGTAAGATAGATCATTGTAAGAGAACTTGGTAGCCGAACATAAAGGGGCAAATGTAGTAAAATTTAAAGATAAAAGGATAAAAGGATGGCTACTTGACAATAGGAGATAACGTAGAGTCATAGACAAAACACTCTTTGGAGTATAATAGCTAGTTCTATTAAAGAGATGGCAAAGTGGATCTTAGGTGAATCTAGGAGAAGCTGTTCGCCTAATAAAGAGAATTGGTGATGGGATCAAGACATCCAAAAAGTGATTAGGATAAAAATCCTAATTGTTTCAAGACATCCAAAAAGAGAATTGGTGCTGTTTAAGGCATGGCAAAAATATAAAAACATGGAAAACTTTGAAACATATAAAAAGACAAGAAAAGATGCAAAAAATGTTATTAGTCAATGATAAGGACGTAGCCTGGAGAAGCATTCTTCTTTGCTTGTCGTGTTGGATTGTTGTTTCTTCTTTGACAGAAGGGATGCGATGGAGAACCGCCAAATACCAAAATGGAGAACTCTATGTGAATATATTGTAGCTAAGATTTTTATTTTAGCTTGGAAAAATTAGGTCAATTTTGAATTCCAGACTCCAGACTCGTCTCCCTCTCTTTCTTTTACGGTTCTCCCTCTCCCTCCTCCTTCCTTTTCCTTCTTCCCTTCTATTCTCTGTTCAGTTTTCTACTCCTCTTTATGTCTATTTTCCCCCACTTTGTTTCTGACTTTCTACTCTGTTGTGTCCATATGAATCTGCCTAGCTGTTTTCTTTTCTTCTCCCTTCTTCTAACTTCTTCTTCTTCTTCTTCTCTTTTTTCCACTCTTCTTTCTATCTCTTTCCGCTGCTCTGTTTCTGACTTTCTCCTCTGTTGTGTCTATATGTATCAGCCTATCTCTTCTCCCTTCTTCTATCTTCTTCTTTTCTCTTTCATTCTATACCTCTTCCTCAAGTCAATCTCTTTAATTCTGTTTCTTATCTGTCCTACATCAAATTTGGTACGAAAGCCACTTTGATTCGACTCCACAATATTCCACTGCTATACATTCTTCCACAAACCAAAACAAAATTTACAGCATCTCCGTTGCTACCAACATTTTTTCTAATCAGATTAGGGAAATTTTATGCTTACAATGGCATTTGAAGCCCTCACAGACAGCACTGTTCATTGCCAGAAAATTGAAAATTACAGGCATGCCCCTCAAAGACAAACCCTAACTTCTAGGCATTATTCCATCACACCTTCCTCATCATTAAAAACAGCTCCCCAGCATCCCTATAAATTTCATCACCCGTCCAATCACTGGTAAAGCCCCAGAGTCTGGAGAAACATCTTCCAACCAGTCCTTCCAATATCCCACACCCATTGTTTTCTTGACAAGCAGCCATCACCAACAGACTCACCCCTCTCTGATCTGCTACCAGCCAGAGTACCATGCCTGATGCTCCTCACCAGTGCCCCAATAGCTCACGCACCAGAAAAACACATGGAGAAACTGCCAGCTCTTCCGCATTTTTCAGAATCTCGAGAAATCAAATTTAGCCACAATATTTTGAATTTTTTGAGATGTTTTGACTTGGCATTTGAGATTGTTTACCTATACTACAAGATCTTTGACTGTCAATGCAAATCCCTATGTTTTGAAGGTCTGCCAGCATTCGGATTGAGGCTCAACTGTAGTATTTTGAAATTTACTGTGATAAATTTGATTTCCTTCATGAGGTTTTGATGATGGTCTGAAGAAATCCAACTTTGATTATTTGATACATTTTTTTGGAGGACAAATTCAGTGGGTCAGCACCATTTTTCAAGTTTATCAGTGGAGCATCTATAAGCATCTAAGGATCTTTCGTAAGATTACATAAACTAGTGCTACTTGGACTCCATAGAAATTGATTTAATGTCACTCACCAGATTGGAGCTTGACTGAATTTGCACCAGTCCATGTTTGTTCTCTGGTTTAAAGAATGAAGATGAGAGTCGATTCCACATATCTAATTTTCACCCAGTTTGCAATTCTCAACAATTGATAAAACCTGTGTCCTTCTGATTTTGATCGTTATTCAAGTCCTCAGTTTTTCTTATAGATTGATTGGATGATATGGAGAATTATTTTAATTGGTTGGGGTTTTTGGTTTTTCAGAAATAGTTTCCAGGAGATTCAAAGAGATTGGAGGAATGTGCTGGCTTGTTGATTTTCTCCTTTTTCTGTAGGTTTTAGTCTTTTTTTTTTCCTGGTTTCTTCTAGAATTTCTTTGGGAGATGCCTCATTCTCCCTCTTGTAAATTCTCCTCTTATTAATATAATTTTATTTTGCTATAAAAATAAATATTTTTTAATTGGTATAAATTGCATGACAACTGGAGTATCTACTTCGCTAAATCAAAATTTCTAGGTTTAGACAAGCAATATTGGCAAAAATTTGGAAGGGACAAATACTATCGTGGAGAACCTCCTACTACTACTTGATCTAAAATGAGAGATAAATATACCCCACATACAGAAAGCAATTAGCCAACCAATTATGTAGTCTTAGATAGCTTCTCTAGTTTCACTGATTATTACCTTAAATTCAGAGACCCCATTTGTCAGCGTGCTCTTATGAGGAACCTAGAGTGATGATTATGCCCAATAAAGGGTTTGAGGGATGATTCGGATGAAATTTGAAAGCATATTATTTTGCAAATTCGAAAACATCCCACTGCTCTATTTAAGGGTGGCCACATGGCTTTGGAAGCTGAGAGATTTCTACACTTAACAACCCATAACACTACTAAATCTTAAAGAGTTTCATTAGTCTAGATCAATTTCTCAATGGTCAAAAAGGAATCCTAGACCCACCCAAGATGTTGAAGGGAAAACTTAAATTGGTGAGGATAAACAATCAGATGTCAATGACTACATAAATAAGTTGCATATCAATAATGCACAATTTTTTGGCTCCTCAGTGGACATGAGTCATGAATCTTCTTATCAAAATAAGGCCTTAGACTTGTCTTCTGTGACCCGAAACACTGTTGGTGCCTCTTGGCCATAGATGGACCTTGACTTTCCACTGAACTTGGATGTTAAGAATCGCAATGAACTTCAATATGAGTTGCCAACTTCCAGGAAATTATGTTCGTCAATGACCTTGCTCTTCAACCTAAATTTTCTATTTCTAACCCAAAGAATAAGGAAAATTTGGTTTATTCCCTAGTTTGTTGCAAACTCTTTAATCATGGATCCTATAGTTGAAAAAACCCTTCGACATTATTTCTCCATCTAGTAATTAGCTTGCGATGTTCTTCAGAGTTTTTGGAGATCTATTTCTCAGAATTATCCCTTATTCACTCCTCGCATATTAATTTTGTGGTGGGGGTGGGTTCTCGAATTCGTTTTTGGAAAGACCTGTAGTTGGGGAATGATGTTCAATCCACATCTTATCCTTGTCTCTTTCAATTGAGCTCAAAGCAGGGTAGTATTATTTCCTTCTTCGTGGTTGATTCAGCCGGCCCTCAGGTTTCTTGGATCATTCAGGGGTTTATTCTTGTAAATCTTTTTCTTGAGTTTTTGACTGGTTCTAATTCTTGTTTTCCTCTATATTCATGTATCTGGAAGGCCAAAGCTCCCCTCATAGATTAAGGCTTTCATTAATAATAATCTGTTGCAAATCAGGATACCTTTGAAGGCCTTATCTTCAAATGTTTGTGTGATCTGTTATTTGAATTCTGCAGCATCTGGACTAAATTTTTTGGCGTGTTGGGAGAAGCTTGCGTTTGTCCACTGTCGCTGGAAGGAATGTTAGCAATTTCTTTTGAGGGTTTTGGAAGAAAGAAGGATAGGTTTGTTCTTTGGAAATGTGGTTTGTTCGCAGTGCAGTGGGGATAATCGTTGGACCATAATGCACAGATTTTTTCAAGGAAAAATTGAATAGGCAGCTGATTTGGGAAAAGATTCAATACATGGCCTCTTTATGGTGTGTTGGCTTTGGATGTTTTAAGGGAGCTAGCTTTTTAGAAATCCAGCAAGATTGGAGGAATTTTTTGTTTTGACATTTCATAGTATTTATTTATTTATTTATATTTGTTTTTTAGTTCCATTTTATAGATTTTTCCAGAATTTTGACAGGAGATGTCTTATTCTCCACCTCATAAATTCTTCTGCAATTAATGAAATCTCTTCTTTTGCTACCCCCACACCCCCCCCCCCCACCCCCAAAAAAAAAAAAATGTGCCTCCATCCCTCAGATCTATCTTTTCCCTCCACAACTTCTCTAACCAAAACTAGTAAAACATAGTCCATTCTAGAATATGTACCAGATGCATATATTCTTAAGCTTCTAATTGATTTGGACATTTAAACGATATCTTGTTTGGAGGACTAATTATTTTATCAGAGGACATTGCAGCCTTCTATGCTACGTGCAATTTCCGTACCTCTTGATTTGCCTACACATTCAAATTTGTTACCACTCATGGAGTTAACACTACTACGACATTTCAGAAGTCAAGGTTGAGTTTTTTTAATAAGGGGAGGTTGATGAAGAACCACCAATGCAGAAGGATTTTTATTTTAGTCTGGGAAAATTTCTCAACATTTTAGAAGTTTAGTTAATTTAGGTCTATTTTTTGTATTTTAAGTACTGTAGGACTATTTTGTAATTATATGTTTTAGTTGGCGTTATTTTATAAATATTTGTTTTAGTCGTAATGCTGGGGTATAAGTATTTTTTTTTGTAATGTATCAGTAAGATACTTTGTAAATACTTCGTTTCTCCCTCTCCTCTCCTCCTTCCTCCCTTCTATTCTCTGTTCCCTGTCTCTAACTCTCCCTTTTGTTCTGTCTTAAACTATTTTTCTGTCTCTAATATCTGTTCTATCTGTCTTCTATATTCTCAGTGCTGTTCCACAGCCTCTTCTTTCCTTCTCCCTTGTTATTTCTTCTTCTTCTCTCATCTCTCTGTTCTCTTCCTTATTCTACCTCAATTCTCTCTATCTATATCTGATTTTCTATTTCTGCACTGCATCAGGATGTCAGGGTGTGTGATTGGGAGACTTCAAGTGGATATCCTTGTAAGGCCTTTTTAAGTCACCTAGTGAGGTCTATTTGTCTTTTCCTCTTCATCTCTGTTTCTCTCATTTAATTCTACCTCAATTCTCTCTATCTATATCTGATTTTATATTTCTGCACTACATCAGGATGTCGGGGTCAGATTAGGAGTCTTCAAGTGGATATCCTTGTAAGCCCTCTTTTAGTCACCTAGTGGGATTGGGAGTCTTCAAGTGGATATCCTAGTAAGTCCTTTTTTAGTCACCTAGCGAGGTCTAATTAGTCTTTTCCCCTTCATCATTGTATTTGAGAGCATTGGTCAGGTTACCACTCAAGAACTGATTCAGCTGCGTACCTAGATTGATTCGGCTGATCTAGCCAAAACCGGGCTTGAGCAAGGGTCGCTAGCGGGTCAACCTGTCTCTCTACTAAAGCATAGTAATGAGTTTGTTGCCACCAAGACTTGAGCCTTGAACCTCAAGGAGGAGAAGAGAGCAAGTTACCACCACACCAGCCACAGTAGACTGCTTATTTACTTAGCGCATATACAGAACAAGAAATTTATATAAATGCACACCAACTTAAGTAATTTTCTAGTTGAATAAAAAATCTTATTTCCAATGTTTGTTTGACTAATAAGATAATAGTAATAACTTTCAAGAATATTTTTAATAAATAAATAGAAGTACAAATTGTATTTAGATTATAGGTAGAAATAATTTACTGTAGTTGACTAATATATGATTATGACCAACATATCTTTGTAATATTATTTTAGATTAGAGAAACATTACACACACACACATATACATGATGTCAAGCTGAGATCACCAGTTCGAACACTGATTTGAGCCACCAATCCAACAACTCCGACAAGTTTAGTAACTTCAACAAGTTGTTCACCAGTCACCGGTACAAAAAAAAAAAAAAAAAACACAACAACAACAATAACAAGACTCAAGTAGCACTCTACCTCTCGTTTGCACGAGAGGAAGAGAGAAAAAGAGAGAGGAATCTACCCACACCAACTGATGTAAGGTCTCAGCAGCAATGGCATAAGGAGCGTGAGGAGGCTTAGTGGTGCAGCAAGGAGGTCCATACAGGGAGAGATAATAAAATATATTACAAATAAGTGAATCAAGTTGTTCACCAGTCTGGTTTTAAAATTGGGTCTGGGGCGCTTAAATCTTGGAAGGGGTTTTAGCCTCCCAGAAATAATTTTAAAGTTGGAAGAATTTTAGCCTTCCAAGATTTACGCATTCATTTGGAGGCCTCCTAAGGCTGTGTCTCCTGGTATGTACTTTTTGCATGGTAATAGTTCAAAGATTATTTCCCTTTTTTTCGCACAATTCATTTGCTTAGGGTATGGAATACAGTTTTTGGTTTATTTGTGGAGGTTTGAGTGTGTTTGAAGTTGGTTGAGGAGATTTCGAGCATCTATTTTATAGGATTTGGGAAAAGTAAGGATTCCAATAAGGTTCTGCAGATGTCCTTTATTTGCTATTTGTGGAAAATTTGGTTGAAGCAGAACTTACCTTTACTTAGGGACAAGTTATGGTGTTTGGCAGCTCTCTGGCCTTTTAGTGTGGGTTGTTACAAGGGCTTTTGATTTGAGGATGCTAAGTGCAATTGAAGGATTTATTGGCTTATTATTCTTTTGCCTTCCTTCTCTGCTTGAGAGTGTCTTGTTCTCATCTTTAGACTAGATTAGATACAAGAGAAGGGACAAAGACATATTTAAACTTGCTAGAGCTAGAGAAAGAAATGTATAACAAATGAGGATGAATTGGGTGATGGTGTTTTAGTTAAATAAAAAGTTATAAAAGAAAGATGGGAAACTTATTATAATAAACTATTTAATGACTGTTGAATAATTGGGTAAAATGGAAGACCGAAACTCAATGATAAGTCTCTCCCTCTATTTATAATATACGTCAAGTACAATTGGAATGACCATAATATCCTTACTAACTCACACTTATTACTAACCAAACTCTTAACACATAATAATAATGCTAAATGACTAAATAACCATTAACAATGACAATTAAGAAGGCTAAAACTTGCAATTGAAAAATGAGGAGAAGTCTAAAAATTTGAGATTTTTTCAACAAAATTTGAGTCATTGAAGCTCAGTTTGTATTAAAGAAGATGACAAATGGAAAAGCTATTGGATAGAATGACATCCCAATTGAAGTTCAGAATGCCTAGGTGATAAAAGACATGATTAGCTAATTTATTTTTTTAAAAATGTAAGAATTAAGAAAATGCAAAAAGAATGGTGGAAACGCACTTTAATAACAACAACAACAGCAACAAAACCAAGCCTTAGATCCCACTAGGTGGGGTCTGCTATATGAATCCTTTTCCGCCAATTTATGCAATCATGGACCATTTCCTTTGACAGATTCAAGGATATTAAATCATTACTATCTCCTTCCAAGTTATTTTAGTCTACCCCTACCCCTACCCCTTCTACTGCCCCCCGTAGTAACTAACTCACTCTTCCTCACTGGCACACTATGTGACCTATGTTGCAAGTGTCTATACCATCTGAGTCATCCCTCCTTTATCTTATCTTCTATAGGAGTTACGCCTAACTTACAGCGAATATATTCATTCCTTAATTTATCTTTCAGTGCAATACCACCCATCCATCTAAGCATTCTCATCTCGGCAACTTTTACATTTTGGATATTCTGTTTCTTCGTCACCCAACATTCCAATCTATATAACATAGCTGGTATTATAGCCGTCTTCTTAAACTTCCCTTTTAAATTTAAGAAAATTCTACGATCACAACGCACACTTCAACACTACTCCATTTTACCTAACCTACTTTAACTCTATGCATTATATCATCTTCAATTTCTCTTTCAACTTTCATAATAGATCCAAGGTATCCAAATCTACAAGTGCTATTTATTTCTTCATCATCAGGTTTAACTTTGTCTCCAATATTCCTCCTACTATTACTGAAATTACATTTCATATATTCTGTTTTATTTCTACTTATCTTAAAGCCTCTAGATTCCAAAACTTCTCTCCATAATTCTAACTCATCCTCCACTCCGCCCCTAGTTTATCAAATAATACAATATCATCTGCAAACATACACCATGGAACCTCATTTTGAAAACTCTTATTCAGTTTGTCCATCACTAAAGCAAAAAGATAAGGGCTCAAAGTAGATCCTTGATATACACCTATGGTGATTGAAAATTCTCTAATTTCTCTATCTATAGTTCTTACACTAGCCATTGCTCCATCGTACACATCCTTAATGACATTAGTATAGCTACTACATACACCTTTTTTTTCTAAAACCCACCATAAAACTTCCCTAGGTATCCTATCATATGCTTTCGCTAGGTCAATAAATACCATATGCAAGTTCCTTTTCTATTCCCTAAACTTTTCCATTAATCTTCTCAAAAGAAATATAATTTTTGTGGTAGATCTCTAAGGCATAAAACCAAATTGATTTTCTAAGACTTTCGTTTCTAACCTTAATCTTTATTTAACTACCATTTCTCATAGTTTCATCGTATGTCTCATAAGTTTAATTCCATGATAGTTATTACAATTTTGAATACCTCCTTTATTTTTGTATATAGTTATTAAAGTGCTTTTCCTCCATTCATCTGACATTTTCTTAATTTTTATAATTATATTAAATAAATTAGTCAACCATATAATTCTGTTACCACCTAAGCATTTCCAAACTTCAATTGGGATGTCATCTGGTCCTACAGCTTTCCCATTTTTCATCTTTTTTGGTGCAAACTTAACTTTGTTAATTCTAATTTTCTGAACAAATCTCATATTTTTAGACTTTTCCCCATTTTTCAAATCTAAGTTTAAGCCTTCTATTTGGTTTTCATTAAACAACTTACTAAAGTAACTTCGTCATCTTTCTTTAATGTCTTCGTCCTTAACCAAGATAATATCATTCCCACTTTTTATACATTTTACATTTCCTAAGTTTTTACTCTTCCTTTCTCTAGCTTTAGCAAGTTTAAATATATCTCTTTCACCTTCTTTTGTATCTAATCTATCATACAAACTATTAAATGATCAGTATTTAGCTTCACTAACAACCTTTTTTGCAACTTTTCACGTCTCCTTATACTTTTCAAAGTTATCCATGTTCCTACATTTTTTCCACGTTTTATACGAAATTATTTTTGCATTTATGGCTTTTTAGACATCTTTATCCCACCACTAACTTTCTTTGCTATTCGAGAATCTTCCCCTTGATTCACCTAAAATCTCTTTTACTATCTTTTTAATAGAGTTAACTAATTTACTTCAAAGAGTATTTGTATCTATCCCATCCACTATAGTCCAATCCCCATCTTTGATCATTTTATCTTTAAATTTTATTATACTTTTCCCTTGAGGTTCCACCACCTAGTTCTCTTACACTGGTTTATTTTATCCTTTTTATTCCATATTTAATAAATATATCTAACACTAAGACTTTATGTTGTGTGGTTAGGCTTTCACCTAGAATAACTTTACAATCCTTGCATGATAAACGATCCACCCTCCTAGTTAAAAAAAAAAAAAATCTATTTAACTTCTATTTTGTCCACTTTTATAGGTTATTAAGTGTTCTTTCTTAAAGCAAGTATTCATTATACTAAAATCATATGGCATAGCGAAGTCTAAGATCATCTCCTCAGGCTCATTTTTGCCTCCATATCCATAACCTCTATGTATCCTCCCATAACTTTTATTATCCCTTCCAACATGTCTATTCAAATCTCCTCCTAAAAATATTTTCTTAGTCCCTAGTATGCCTTGTATAATACTATCTATATCTTCCCAAAATTGTCTCTTAAGATTTTCTGCTAAGCCTACTTGAGGAGCATAAACACTAACGATATTTATTATCTCTTGGCCTAATACCATCTTGATTTTTATTATTCTATCCCCTACTCTATTTACATCAAAAACGTTATCTTTTAAGTTTTTGTCTACAATAATTCCTACTACATTCTTATGGTTTTCTTTTCCATTATACCAAAGTTTAAATCCTGATTTATGAATTTCTCTAGCTTTCTCCCCCACCCACCAAGTTTCTTGAAGGCAAATTATATTAATTCTTCTTCTAATCATTGTGTCCACAATCTCCATGTTTTTATGCTCAAGTGTCCCTATATTCTTAGTTGCTAATCTAATCCCAATTTCCTGAACAAACTTGTTTACCTGCCCACATCTAGAATGATGCAGGAACCCTTGCATATTTGACACCGTACCTGGGCAACGACCTAGCCCACCCTCGCCCACTTTTTGCAACACCCAAGTGGTACAAGTGCAACACGTCGCTCGTAGGGGACGGCCCAGTAAGTATTCGGTAAAGATTCATATCATAGTGATCTAACAAATTTTGCGCTAGCTATCAGCTACCTAACGCAACCTCTTCCTTTACCCAGGCTTGGGACTGGCCGAGTGTGAAAAAATTAGGACATCAAGTGCATCAGAGGCTGAGTTTGGAAACGCACTTTAATAACTATTTATAAAATAAAGGATATGCTCAACATTGTAATAATTATCTTGGAGTTAAAATTATGAGTCATATATTGTAACTTTAAGAAAGGGCAAACAAACAAAGACTTAAAGTTAAAAATGAGGGTTTCAAGAAATCAATTTGGTTTTCACAATGAGGTCACTTTTAAAACCATACATCTATTGAGGTCACTTTTAAAACCATACATCTATTAAGAAAACTGATGAAAAAAGTTTAGAGAAGAGAAGAGAGACTTGCATATGGTTTTTGTAGACCTAAAGGAAGCCTATATGGCCATATCAAGGGTAGTTTTTTGGTAGGTTCTAGAGGGAAAAAATAGTGTTAGGACTATAGAGAAGAGTTTAGGGAAGTTCAAACTACTAACGTGTACATCAAGGGCTTGCTTTGAGTCCTTATCTTTTTGCATTAGCAATGGATGAAAGGATATCCAAAATAAGGTTCCATGGTGCATGTTGTTTGTCGATGATATTGCCTCGATTGATGAAACTAGAGGTAAAGTAGAATCAAAGTTAGAATGAATAGAAGCTTAAAATCAAGAGGGTCTAAGACAAGTAAAAATAAGACGGAATATATGAAATGTAAATTGTCATTTAGGAGTAATATTGAAGAAAAGATTAAACCTAGTCAAGAAATTATTCTCATGTAGATTTTAGTACATTGGATCCATTAAGCAAGCTAAAGGAGTAATTGAAGAACATTGAATACATTGAGTTGAGTATTTTGGATAAAATGAAGACGCTCTTTAAGTGTGTCATGTGATTGTAGAATACCTTTAAAATTAAAAGTAAAGTGCTATAGGGGCAATTATAGCACCAGCTATGCTAAATGGATCAGGATGTCTACCAACAAAGAATTAACATATCCAAAAAAAAAGTTATCACTCAAAGATAAATTAAGGAATGAACATATTTATGGTAACTTAATAAAAGCACTTGTAGCAGATAAGTGAAGGGTGGATACGATGCTTTGGAACTCGCAACTTACGTCAAATAACGCACATTGAGGAGGAGTGAGCTATTTAATGTTATAGGCAGCAAGAGGGGGAGGGCTAGACCTAAAATAACTTGGACTGTGATAGTAAGGATTCGACAGCCCTCCATTTGTAGAGAATATCGCCCTTAATCGTGCAGAATGGTGGAAGAAGATTCATGCAGCCGATACTGCCTAGTGGGACTTGATGTTTGGTTGTTGTTGCTGTATTGCTGTTGCTGTTGCTGTTGACAGCTATTGATCAACTCCATAAAGACTGAAGTTTCAGAATAATTATCTAAGAAATTTATGACCAGAATTGAGGGCACAGAATAGATAAATTTTGTAAAACATGAAAATAGGAGTCTTACATGCAAAGTTTTCCATCTTCTCCTCAAAGCACCCAGTTCCTTCCTTTCCTTTTCACCCCCACCATAATAGCATCCCGAAAAAGCAAGCATATCAGGTTCAAACCTGCAACAGAAAGCATCCAGATCCATCAAAAAACATGTTTAATGCTAAAGGTCAGCAATTTGTTGAAACAGTATATAGCCATTAACTTCAACTTCACTATGCTGTAAACATAAGTTCCCCTTCCATGATGGTCAACAGATCATAAACACTAAAGAGCACAATTTCATAGCCAGTATGGCCGTACTGTTCTCCACCTTTGAAAGAGTATTGAGTAAATAAATGATATATGCAAAATGATGATTAAATCAGTCCAATCTGCGCAATTAACTATCAGTCTGGTAGTTGGAATCACAGACAGCGCATGCAGGAAAGTAACTCCATTAGATTAAATTGATTGCAGGGAAGAACATGACCATGAAATAAGACCGTACCATTTTTCACTGGGTTCACTTATAATGCATGTAGAAAAGAAACTAAGACTATATAAACCATATACTACCATAAAACCAGCAGGGAAAAGAGAATAACTAGACTACCTAAGATGCAGGGCAATGTAATGCTTGCTTCTCATCCTCATACGATTGACCAATTTTTTACTCATTTCAAGTATGGGATCAGTAAACTTCAAAGCATGGTAATTAACTCTACATCTCAGCTTCTGCAAATCTGTCGCCAACTTATTTGAGAGTCTGTAATCAAACTTTGTGAGCTGAACAGCCTGTCAAAAGAAGGAAAACCATTCAGTCTATTTTCCAAATACCATGCATAGATTGATCTCAACTATACAAGATGAGTTACAGTGCTCTGGTTAAAATTTGTGGACTCGGTCATTATAATTTCACAAGAAGGTTTTCACTGACTGCCAACAAAGTGTGGCTCTCATCCTTTCTCTAAATTTTGTTACCAAGGAGGAAAGAACAGGAACTCCATTTGCTTTATGCAACATAACCCTCTTTTTTTCTCCAAAGCCTTACGAGAATGAATCAACAAATAAATTGGACATGCAACAAACTCCTAATACTTGGAACAAAAGTATGTGTTGAGTAGAGTCATTTATCACTTTGATTCCCAGAAAACATGTTCATTCAGTAGCACTAAGAAAAATATTCCAAAAATGGATTTTCAAGTTCATATATTATTCAAATATCAAGTTATTCAGTGTCAACAACATGCTAGAAAATTGTTAATAATATTCATCTAATTATGCACTAAATAATATGGTTTGTATACTTGCAATGTTGACCAAATAATACACTAATGGAGAAGTGGTGAATCAGAGGTTGTTAGCAGCAGTGGGAAGGGCAAGATCTAGATTAACTTGAACCAAGTTAGTGAGCAAAGATTTGACAGCACTTATCATTCTCAATATATCACCCTTGAGCAGAATGGCAGAAGAGGATTTATCTAGCAGACTCCACCTAGAGGGGGCTATGCTTGTTGCTGATTGTTATCGTTTTATATTTGAATCTTGGGATAGTGACATATTCATTAACATTGAAATTTCATAACCACCTTGATGTAGGGCAAATGAAATAATTTAGATATGGAGAGAGAATTGAGAGGGCTAGGAGAAGGAGGAGGACAAGAAGCAGCAGGACAGAACCAGAATAGAGATGAGAAAGGAAGAAAAAGAAGCCTTTTGGGGGGGAGGCAGGGAGCGAGACAAGCTTACTCACAAACTATTCGAACTCGACTGGTCCCCTTACTTGCCTTGACTCGATTCTACTTGAGTCCCAGTTGAGTTCAAGCAACTTGAGTATTTTAACAAGTCAAATTCGAGCTACTTGAGTATTTTAACAAGTCGAGTTCAAACTCAGGTTTGGAGCCTAAATGAGCTTTTTAATTTTATTATTTTTATATTATGTATGACATAAAATATATTTTACAAAAATATTTAATATTATATGTGCAATATATGTATTTAATATTAATTTATAATCAAATCAAACTCGAGTTTTATGAACTTGTACCCAAGTCAGTTCGAGTTTAATAATTATGAAATTTATCGAGTTCAAGTTGAGTTTTAATTTTAACATTTTCAAGTCGAGTTCAAGTATTTTACTATGTCACTTGACTCAACTCGAATACACCCTTGGGGGGAGGGGGGCTGCAGTACTGATTCCAAACAATAACGGTACAGTAACTTATGCATCCAGCACTTATACCGCTACTACTACTAACACATATTTACATAAAAACCCCAACAATAAAAGGAATTACAAAATAACTCAAAAGTACATAAGAACACAAATAAATGTAAATTAGACAAACTTCTAAAATAACCAGAAATATCCCAACCTAAAATAAAAGGCCTAGCTACCAAATAAACATCTAAAGTTCTCCATTCAAATTCCCCTTGCTAGAAAAAACTCAACCTTGAGTTTTGTAATGGCATAGTAGCTGTAACTCCATGTGTGGGAAATAAAGTCAAACATGTAGGCAAATCTAGAGGAGGCACGATCTGCATTGCATCATCAATCACCACTAGAGAGTATCTAGAAGATCCTCCAACTGCAAGTAGCATAGAAAGCTGCAATGTCCTCTGATAAAGTAACAACTCCTCCAAACAAGAAATCAATTTTAATATCCAAATCTATTGGCAGCTCAAGAAAATATGCATTTGGTTTCCATTCTAAGATGATGGGCAATGTTTCACTATATTTGGTTATGGAAAATGTGGAGGGAGAAGATGAGAGTGATGCAAGCACAAGTCTACTAAATTGAGGAGAAATAATCTCAAAGGGATTTTCAACAATAGGATCCATGATTAAAGAATTTTCAACAAACTCTAGAGCAGCCAATTGCTCCTCATTCTTTGGGTGAGAGATGGAACATTGAGGTCGAAGAGCAAGGTCATTGACAAACATATCTGTCCTAGTAATTGGCAACTCATCTTGTTGTTCTATTGCAAGTCTCAACAATCAAGTTTGGTGACAAATCAAGGTCCATCTCTGACCTAGAGGCTCCAACATTGCTTAGGGTCACTAAAGACAAGTCTGTGACCTCATTTTGAGAAGATTCATGACTCGCATCCACAAAAAAATCAAAAAATTGTGTACTAGTAATATGCAAATCATTTCTGTTTTCATGATACTCTATTATGCAACAATTTTCATTGGCATTTTTTATATCCTCAACAAGTTGAGTTTCTCTTGAACATCTTGGGTGGACCTAGGACTACCTTGGGACCATTGAGAAGATTCACGACACATGCTCACAGAAGAATCAAAACAGTGTGCACCAGCAATATGCAAATCATTTACATAGTCATGATACTCCATTACACAACAATTTGCATCAGCACTTCTAATATTTGATTGTTTATCCTCAACAATTTGATTTTTCTCTTGAACATCTTGAGAGGATCTAGGAGTACCTCATGACCATGGAGAAACTGATTTAGACTGATGAAATTCTTCAAAATAGGAAGTTGGGTAATGGGTTAGTAGTTGGAGAAATCTCTCAGCTTCCAAAGCCATATGGTAAGCCTAAGATAGAGTAGGGGGGCATTGTCAAACATTTATATACCTTCTGATTTCGTCCCTCAATCCTTTCTTGAACAAAATTAAAATTCTTGGTTCCTTATTGAGAGCAGACCAACAAATGAGGTCACTAAATTTAAGATAATAATCTGTGACACTAGAAGAAAGTTGTCTAAGACTACACCAGTAATTCTTGAGAATTGCCAAGTAGGTAGGAACCACATATACGGAACTGACTCATTTTTTTTTTTTCTTCAACCAGAGAGTATGGATCGATGTAAATTCAGACAAGTATCAAATCGATCAGCAACATTTTAAATCAATTTCTATGGAACCTAGTAGCGTAAGTTCATACAATGTACCAAAAGGTCCTTGCTCTAACTTTGTAGAGATATTCTTCAAATATTGCACTTCAATTCTCATAGATGCTCCAAGAAAACTCCACGAGCTCCTAATTTCTATTCTATTTTCCATTCCCTTACATTGGAAAGTAATTCCAAAATTATTCCATCATTTGCTCCAATGCAAATCATCCCAAAGCAAAAACTTATTTAATGGAGACGTGCTAGATTAAGTTTAGTCCGAGTCAATTTGCTTGATTTTGGTTGATGTAATACCGTAACAAAAAATGTAAGCATATGCAATAGTAGAAAAGGAATAAAATCAGCTTAAGTGAGATTTGACCTGAGAAACCAAAATTAGAACTGCAACAGCAATTTTCAAGAATGTTATAACAAACAAGCAGCTATTGTTTTAGGGAACTGAAAACTTACATGCCTTTTCAAAAGAACATGTAGTACACGATTTTGATAGCATCGTTCACTGCACTTCCTTGGAACACGCATGGTATATGGCGTAAGAGTTTTCCCTCCCCTTTTCGGGAGCTGTTTTATTATTTTAACATCTTCTGATAGATAGGATATAAACCATTCAACATCAAAGATCTCTGTAAAATTACTGCACAGGAAAGAGGAAAAAAGTGGCATCATACACAGAGAGATAAATGCGCAAACCTTGAATTTGATAGATTAAAAAAGTGAGACCTAAGAACAAGATTTAAATTGCAAAAAAAAAAATTATAAGAAAAAAAGTGGTAGAGCTTTATGCTTGTTTTCCTGACTAACCTACTATCTTTCCAAAATGATTTTTGGTCCAGCTTTGGAACAACAAGAGTAGCATTTAAAATTCGGGCAGCAACAACAGCATCTGTAATCTGCCAAAACAAAGGCATAGCAAGTTTGAAATCAAAAGTCCTGACTTGCCAACATAATAAAAAAAACAATGCAATCAAAACTTATGCAACAACACAATGGTAACATCATTGCAGTCATAGGTTATATTTAACTATGATGGACAGTATTCACAAATTCTCAACATTGACGGTAGCTTGCAAGGAACAATAAAATGAAGATACAAACTTGATGTATGCTGAGCAATCAAATCAGCCTCCTTTGCCACCTCTGAATTCAGGGTGGAAAGAAAAAAAAACATCGACAAATCATTATGGTCATAAATCTCTTTCTCACCAAAGTCAGAATAATAATAATAATAATAATAATAATAATAATTAATAAGAGATTGTTGAAGAGGCGCACACCCAACATCAATAACTTAACATAAATTGTTAGTAACATATTGACAAGATTAACATAATTTTCCTCAATTAGCAGTTTTTTCAATTTTGTTTAAGCAAGTGCAAGTCTCTTTGCAACTTGCAAGATGGGCATGTCTGGTGGTAAGGATTTTTTTTGGATAACAAAGAAATTCATTAGAAGAGAAAGAATGTACAGAAGAATAAGGAAGAGGAAAATAAAAAGAAAAAACTGGGAGAATAAGAAATCCTCCTTTTAAAATCATAACAAATAATTACAATAAAAGATCATCACAATCTGAAAGACAACTCAATGAAGCACAGCCCACCAGTCCTGCTGCAGGTCTTCCAAAGAAACAAAAATTAAAACAGCCATTAGCTGACATCCGTAGCAACAAAAGAACTACTCCAATCCAAATTATTAGCAGTGGCCACCCCTTTGAAAATTCTGGCATTCCTCTCCAACCAAGCACACAAATAACAGCCATAATAGTGCATCCCCGCAAGGCCTTCCTATCCTTCCCTTCTCCAAAACCTCTAAATGCGACAGAGCAAAAAGCCTTCAAGGTGGAGGGACAAATCCAGTCTTGATCACATATACCAAATAATTTATTCCAAACAACCAAAGTGAAGGGACAAAGAAGAAACAAGTGTGAGTAAGTTTTCCCACTTCTCAAACAAAGGACACAAACATCCAATGATAGGGGCTTATTGGGCCTTCTCTTCTAAAGCACATCATTAGTATTAATTCTATCAAGAATTGCAGTCCCAATAAAAACTTCTTTTTCAAGGGAGCTTTAGCTTTCTAGATCAAAGAGTACAAACCAAAAGGATCCACATTAGGGTTGCGAGTCAAATAGGAGAAAAAAGATTTACAAGAGAAATCTCAAAAAGGATCTAAACTCCCTTACTCCAAACCCTTTTATTATTCCCAATATGTATGTAAAAGGAATCAAGAATATGTTGTAACAAGCAATTCAACAGCCAGCACAGGGTCCTTTTTTTGCTTTTAGCTTTGCGAGGCCTTTTTGAATAGGAGGGGGGAGAACTACTGCGTGATCTGAGTAAAATCCTGCAAGTATCACGCTATCATGAGCCTGGAAGAGAGGAGGTTGGTGGGGCGCCAAGATCCTCCAAGATCATTTTGCGGAAAGGTATAAATGAAGCATATATACATAAAGCTATTAAATCCTAAAACAAAGTATGAGTGTTAGTTATGATAATCTATTGTTCAGAGGTGAGAAAAAACCTCAACATAAAATTCAGAGTTTCTTCTTCTGACACTAGTAATGAATACCCAATTAAAATGAG
The DNA here is from genome assembly GCF_029873635.1 of Malania oleifera. Taxonomy (NCBI): domain Eukaryota; kingdom Viridiplantae; phylum Streptophyta; class Magnoliopsida; order Santalales; family Ximeniaceae; genus Malania; species Malania oleifera. Next base: position 106,713,934 of record NC_080424.1, read on the forward strand.
ACTGTAAGCAAAAAAAAATTAAAATGAGAATGTTTGCAGAGAGTTGAGAGAGACAACATGTGGCAGTTAAAGAGTTTTTGAGGTGAAAAGTTGAGTTCTACCCTATTAAAGCCTCTAACTGTGGAACCAGCTTGAGCAAACATTATATCAGTTAAAGATCTTTTTTTTTTATAGGAATATGTTAGTTAAAGAGTTATATTTTGTTGAAGAATCACAACTTTACCTCAACTTGTTGTTGATTCGAAGTTTAGGTGCTAGATAATGCAGCCAAAACCAAACTAGACCATTTTTTTCAGTCTTTGTATAATATTAAATGAATTATAAATTATGTAAAGTTCTCAAAATACTTTAAAATATAATGTTTGAAAAGGTTGATAGAAATCAAGATAAGATTTGAGGACAACAAAAGTAAGCTCTACTTTTCGAATTGTTTTCCAGGGGAACTAGTTTTCAGAAGTTCAGCATGATTGAAGGAATCTTTTGACTTGATTTTTTTACTTTTCTTTCTTTGTTGTTTTTTAAGTTTTGTCCCTCTGGTTTGTTCCAGAACTTTTTTGGGGACGCCATATTCTCCTTTCTGTAAATTCTTCACCTATGAATGAAATCTCTTCTTCTGCTATCAAAAAAATAATCTGTTTTGGTTCCTAAAATGTTATATCTGCTCATCTTTGCTCCTTTTTCTTTTCCCCCTTTTGAGAGAGAGAGAGAGAGAGAAAGATAGTGCAATTGCCAATGTCATGAGTGAGAGAGAGAGAGAGAGAGAGAGAGAGAGAGAGCAACAGCACAGCTCCCGGCACCAACCCCACCACCCATCACCCCATGAGGTATCTGGTATGACTTCCCTGTCTGCAATGCTGCTACAACATAAGCCAATTCTATGATGCATACCATATATGTGAACACAATGAGAAGATAAATTAATTGTGAGTTAATAAATATAGGAATGAACACGGTATCACAATCACAAACAGTGACAAAATCCAAACAACATTTTCTACATCCACTATTGCAATGTCTTGCACTAATCCTCTTAAATTTCAACATTCAGGAATGACAAGGCTACCCAAGATGTTCAAACTTGAAAATCTTGCACTCCAAAGGCAAATGGGCAAGCATTAAACACTCTCTCTCAAGGGTTCCAGGACTTACTTTGGCTCCTATTTCCTTGCCAACATGCCTTCATAAATCCTAAGCATACGTTGTAAATGCTACAAAAATCACTCCCCTCCATGCCATAGTTTTTTAATAAAAAAGTCATAATTCATCCTTGCCATATACATTGAAAATTCTTATGAAATTCAAAAGGTAAATGAAAAATATCAGGTTGTCAGTGCTGATGGAAGACAAGACCAAATATAAGCCACCGAAGAAAAGGAAATTAAGATAAGATCAGATGCATAACAGTTTAATGCTAGTAAAGTGTTTTCCTCCTAGGGTTGAGCATGGGTTGCAGGGGCAAACCATGGTCTGAAAAACCCACCGAAGTTGCAATACAAGTCTATATGTTTCTCAAAATTAACAGTTCCTTTGTTTCAAAGTTCAAATTCAGCAAATCAAACTTAGTAAACAAGCAAAGAATAAACTACTAAGTTCAAGCATTTTCTAGTCCTTGAGCATGCATTTTCATATTACTTTTTAAAACAATAACCAATTCCATCTTGGTAACCTATACAGCTTCAAGCCACAAAATTAATCCTACCTAAGTTTCCTTTCAGCTTCATAACTAGGCTTTTTTTTACGCTTTTTAACCAGAGTACAAGGTTTGATAATTACCCCAGTTCTCTGTTGATTTAAGCCCCCACTTGTCGCGATCATCAGGTACCTATTAGGATGTGTAATATGTTCTGCTTCTGCAGTGTGAACAGTGAAGTCAGTTCAAATAATAAATCAAACACTAATGTGCTCATGGATGGGGGAAAAAAAATTTTAAATAACAGCAACATTTCAGAAGATTTTAGGCACGTTACCAACAAAATTAATGCATCATCATACAACAACGAGCCATCTTTATATTTGCAGAATAATAAAGATAATTCTAATATTCAAATGTCAAAACCCTAATTATCACTGCATGAAAGGTTTTGAGATCAAGCTTTCAAGAAGTAGAAATTGAAGTATGAATTATTTCCCTCTAAATGCCAACCGCGATCCGAATTAAACCTAGAACACACTCGAGCCAAAACAGAAGCACTACAAAGAATCGATAATACGTACTCGCAAACTTGTTGCTTGCATTACTACATCCGTAGTAGAAATCAGATGATCTGGAACTCCACATATCCCGATCCGATCTCCCCCCACCACTCTAATGCTCAAGAACGAGAAATCACATTAACTGAACTTAGATCCAATCAAACCTAAAAATTAAATCAATGAAAAGATAAGACCCTAACCGGAACACGAAACGCCGAGACGAGTGGCACCGCATCGCCAACACCGTTGTTGAGCTGAACGAACAAAGCAAGCTCATTGAATTAATGAATAAACAAAAAAAAGATCAGAATCCAGAGGCGGTGATGGAGAGAGAGATAAAGAAAGTACCGGGACACCGAGTCGGCGGTGGTCGCGGTGGTGCAAGTCGACGGGAGAAGGAACGAGGAAGGAAAGGAAGGCAAAGAGGATGAGAAGAGCACCCGAGATGGCGGAAATGGCGGGGAGCAGCGAGCGGAGGCGGCTGTGGCTGGTGTGGTGGCGCCGCCGGAAAGCCATGGGGTGGAGGATAATGAGGAGGAGGAGCAGCAGCAGCAGAGCACCACCGGCACTTCACTTTCTTCCTCTTCTCCTCCTGAGGCGATAAAGACGAGCAATGTCAACCTCTAGGAGTACGACTGTAACGATGGTGGCTCCGGAGCCTGTGCGTCGTCTGCGATGACGACAAGGATTCCATCCAAAAAGCACCGGCGGGGAGTACAGGAGAGTAAGAGATAGGAGAGTATCGCAATTCGCTACGCACCTCTCGAGAACGGAAAGGAAACGAAACGATCTTGCTTTTGGGCCGTTGCCCGTTGGGTACTTCGGGAAATAGGGCTGCTTGCTTTTCTTTCCGGCAATAAAGTAAACCGACCCAACCGAATTTCCCTCGTGTCTCGGACGGCCACTTTGCCATCCCGTCTCCTTTGTTCACGTGCACTGCACGTGCCCCGAATCTCCATTTTTCATAAAATAATTACTATTTTGAACAAATTTCATTTACTTTTTGTACTATTTTTATATTTGAGAGAGTTCTTATATTAGTATTTATATAGATTTAAACAAAATGTAATTAATATTATATTAAACTTTATGTTTGCATTTATGTGAATTTCAAAAAAACTACGATAAATTCATGCAAATTCTAATGTCACATTTAAAATTTATACTTTCAAATGTAATTTTTCTCAAGAGTTGAGTCCACGATTTTGATGGCACTTGGTATAAATTTTTTATTATGTTTTATTCAAAAATACCCAAATTCAACTTTTTTGGCTCAAAACCATTCTAATTCAAATTTAAGGTCCACAATTTATCCTTCTAAATACAACGTAAATAAATTAAAACATAAAAATTCAAAATCCAAACTCCTGGACATGTTGGTAGAGTTCGAACTATAAACTTGTATTTATGCGAATTTTAACAAGGTTACAATAAACTCATACAATTCAAATGTAAGACTTAAAATATATACTTACGAGTGCAACTTTTTTCATGAATCATGCCCTTGATTTATTAATTTTTTATTACATTTTTTTTTTTTTTAAACGCCCCAAATTCAAATTTAATGATCGAGTTCCAAACTCTTAAACCTAGGATAACCTTTTCCAATGTATTTGTGTTTTTCATTTTAATTAAATGCAGGGTTTTTTTTGACATTTTGAATAGAAAAGAAATGTACAATCTTTGTTAGTTCATTCACAAAATAACATCACACAATCCAAAATAAGCTCACTCATTGTCTATGGAATTTTTTTCACAATATTAGAAGTATATATTATTACCGACGGGTATGTTACAGTTTCTATAGATCCTAAGTATCTATTTCTATTTCTAATTCTCCATGTCCGATAAATAGCAGAGTCTAAGCCATTTTGCATACTTCATCAATTGGAGAGTTTCTAAGTGTAGCTAGTGAGCTAACATTTTTACTCCCATCTCATTGATTTAGATATTTCAAATTTGCATTTTCTTTGCTTTGTGGTTGGGCAATTAAAGGAAAAGGTGATTCTGAAATTTTAGACTAATCTCACCAAATTTGTAGAAGACATTAGAGGCTTTTGGCATGCTGTCTGATTTGTCTTAAGTAGCCAGCCAACTAGTAAAATATTGTTTCAATATATTATATTTGAACTACATGTTGTTTGTCCAATTCATACAAGAGCATCGCAATCAATAGAGTTTCAAGTTGAGTAGAAAAAAAATACTCGTGAATGAGTTGTTATTAATTAATATAAAATTAAGGGCCCCCCACGACATAGCGCGGTAGAAAGGCATTAGCAAGTAAGGAGTATCGGAGGTTCAATTCCAGATAGATACATTTATAGAGCCAGTTGTAACGACCTCAACCCGCCTCGTGGGCCCGGAGTGCTACTTTAGTAACGCCTGTATACCTAATACCTTATTCATCATATATAAAACACATATATGTAACGGAAATAAAATACAAAATCCTCAAATTATATTACTAGAGTTCTAATTATTTTTATATACAAATATATCCATTTTCACATAATTACATCTCATAAAACTAAACAAAAATAAAATCTCTATCTACACACTACTAACATAAATTTACACCTCTAGTCCGACTCCTCTAACCCGCTAGACCCGATCTCTAAGATTTCCTAAAAAGATAGTTTGTAAAGTAGGGGTGAGACACAACTTAGTAAGGGAAAGACTAAGTTAATGTTAGTGTGTGACCAACATGCATTTAGTGTACAAAAAATAACCAGATCACTAAGTAGATAAATACATTTATGAAAACATTCTTATTTTACACTCACACACACAATTAGTCAAGGATAGGGAAGATTACCCGCTCATACAAGTAGCTTCTCTCTACTCTAATACCATTACTGCTATTAGGACACTCGCCTTCCTTAGCAAGCCTTCGAAATTATCTTATTAATTATTCATATTTATACAAATTAACAGATATGCATAAAAGACACTCCCTGTGACAAACACGCCATTTACTTCATCCATGGCACGGGTTGTGTGGCCCGAAGGCTGGACTAATGTCCTGGGGGATCCACCCAAACAATAGTCATCTGTACTCTCCGCTAACATACTCCACAGGTATATACAACTCCAACTATTGGTCTGATTGCCCTCACCCAGGAGATGCATTCACCTCACATAGGCAAATCGGATAAGGTCACCCTGCACCTCTCAACACAGGTGTGGGCGCACACGGCCACATAACCAATCTCTAGCAAAGGTACCTTGCTCACAATACACTGGCCCCCAAGATTCTTAAAGCATATCATGCAATTTAGATAACAAAAAATACCATTTAAAACATCATTTCACATATATTACTTGTTATTCAAAAAACCTGATCCTCAGCCACAAAATACAACCCGATGTATAGCCGTCAAATAAAACTCGGCTCTCGACTATCATACCAAATTCCTACATTATTCACAAGCAGTTCCAGTATTTTCACAACAATTTCAGTATTTCGCAAACAATCTCAAATCCAGTTAAACAATAAATCCTACCAAATAATCATCGGCCACACGATTTTAATATTCAAACATAACCATTTAAACAACCAAACTTCCCACCGTTCGTTTCTATTCAAAATACCATACCATATATCCTATGTCATGCCCCGAACCCGCAGATGGGTCCTAGGTGTGAATATAGTAACCTAACTTGTCTCTGTATCAATTGAAACATACATGATACAATATAATAAGAGGGTCCGGCCCCGTAAAGTACACGGATGCCCTGTACTTATACACGTATACATCCATACTCATCAGTTACGCATCGAAAAATGCTTCACCTATCTATATAACATACCATACCAGAGTCTGTACAAAACTAGGGTACACAAACCCATACAATACTAAGGTATACAATCCCATAAATACCGTACATACTCCGGGTGTCTACAAAAACCATCACAACAACTCGGTTACAAAATCTCATACCTAATCAGGTACTAACAACAGCTAAAGACACCCCCGCTTCCGATTGCTAAGATGTTAAATACGGCTACCTGATGGACTTGAAACATTGTACGTACATTCGGGGTGAGACATCTCTCAGTAAGGGAGAAAGCAGGTTATATCAGTGTGTGGCATACCAATGTTATTTTACACAAAACGTAACACTATACAATACGATACAGTTCGAAAACATTTCTATACAGTTACATACAGTTCCAATATTTTCAAAAATTCATTCCAGTACATACGATACCCAAAACATACGGTCAGTGTCGTCACACTAATACACAACTACGCTATGAAACCTGAAGCTTCAGAACGATTACATTGCCAATACGATGTAACTCACACAAGTACGCAACTACTCCATGAATACGAAGTTTCACAGTGATTACATTGCTAACGCGCAACTACTCCATGAAACTCGAAACTTCACAATGATTACATTACCAACACAGTGTAGCTCACACCCCTCGGTGACCAGCCAGGATATGTAGTGATATTTCACACCCTCGGATATAGAGCCGGACACTCTCGCCCACGATTTTCACACCGGTACATGGCGCAACATATGGTAATTAGCCGCCACATAGCTGTTTCGGCGTACGGTAATTAGCCGCCACTAACCGATTTCACAAAACCTGGAATCATTTTGGAGCTCACACTCCTATACATATCAGCGTACGATAATTAGCCGCCACTAGATGTTTTACAAAATACCTGGAACAATTACATACAACCATACATACCACACTTATTTGGTTTACGGCAAATCATATCGTTTTCCAATTCAAGTATACATTTTATGCAAATATGGATAACAATCATCCCAATAATACAGTTTAAATAAAATGAACGGTTTTTCAAACAACGTAGAGATGATACTCGAAATCTCCAAATTTTCTCGAAAACTATAACCAGAAAATCCCGTATTTTTACCCAATAGATTTCCCTAAATAAGTTACCAAAACATACATATGATCGTAGCCTACAAGCTTACCGATCCTGATTTTGAAAATAAACTGATATAAACTGAATCCCCTTACCTTAACCCGAATTCCAACTACGAACTCTACGGTCCCCAAAACTACGAACCAAGACTCCAAAACCTACAAACCATAGTACAATACATGCTTACAATTCGTACTACTACACATATTCTGAATTAGAAACGAAAACCAAGCCTTACCTCGATTTTAGCCCGAAACCCGAAATCACTCGAAACTAAATTCTGATCCGCTAGAAACGTAGAGAATCCTTCCTTGATCCTTGCAGTGATGTCCGATTTATGAATCAGGAGACGAACGACGAAGAAATTAAGAGAGGGAGAGAGAGAGAGAGAGAGAGCTTCGAGTTCTAGAGAGAGAGGGAGAAAAAATCAAGCTAATTTAGCTTGGAAGCAACCCTTTTGAATATTTATAGCCCTTTGACTCAAGTGAATTCGTCGACGAATTGGCGTCCTTGTCAACGAGTCCGCCATTGCCTTCGTCGATGAAACGGTGGCCTCGTTGACAAGCTGGATATTTCCAATTTTTCCGAACCTCTCAGCATTCCCTCATCGATGAGCCTCTGAATTTCGTCGATGAGGAGCCACGAGCCTTGGTCGACGAATGATGGCCTCGTCGACGAAGTCTGTACAATTACCTTTTTACCCTCTCTTAATCAATTTAATCCATATACTACGGTTCGGGTTCTTACAACCTTCCCTTCTTACAAAAATTTCGTCCTCGAAATTTGCAATCTCTCATTACGAACACATTCATACTACTACATACATACACACTCTGAGGTGAACTAGCTGCCATTTATACGCAGCCCCTCTACGATATATACATACTCTAAAGAAATTAGCGGCCATTTATACACAACCTTATCATGATACATACATACATACTCTAGAGAAAACGGCGGCCATTTATATGCAACCCCGTCATGATACATACATACATACTCTAGAGAAAACGGCGGTTATTTATACGCAGCCCCGTCATGATACATACATACATACTCTAGATAAAACGATGACCATTTATACGCAGTCCCATTGCGATACATACATACATACATTCCCTCACTTATGGCGGAGGAATACCATGGTTACATACATACGTGGCCTTGGGAGCTTACAATACCACGGGACTCTCCCAGAGATTAACCATCCAATACAAATACAATAACAGAGTATTACATACATACATACATACATACATACCCATACCAACCCTGCTATCCAACTACTACTCAGAACAACTGTGGATACTTCCGGCATATTTCTGCCTCCAATTCCCAAGAAGCTTCCTCAACCGCGTGATTCCGCCATAATACCTTTACTAACGGTATTTCCTTGGTACGCAACTTCTGAACCTTCCAGTCCAGAATCTGAACAGGTACTTCCTCATATGCCAAAGTATCCCCAAGTCCCAAAGACTCATAATTGGTAACATGCAACGGATCCGACACATACCTCCTCAACATGGATACGTGAAATACATCATGGATCCTCGAAAGAGCAGGGGGAAGTGCAATCCGATAGGCTACTAGACCCACTCGTTATAGAATCTCAAATGATCCGATAAACCTCGGGTTAAGCTTGCCCTTCTTTCCGAATCTCATCACTCCCTTCATCGGAGCAATCCTAAGGAATACCTTACCCCCCACCTTGAACTCCAACTTAAGGCGGCGAACATCCGCGTAACTCTTCTACCGACTCCGAGCCGATCTAATCCTCTCCCGGATCAAACCTACCTTCTCAGACGCCTGCTGCACGAGTTTAGGTCCTAAAACCTGACGTTCACTGACCTCATCCCAATACAAAGGAGATCGACACCTCCAACCATACAAAGTCTCGAATGGTGCCATCCATATACTAGCCTTGAAACTATTGTTATAGGCAAACTCCACTAGTGGAAGAAACTGGATTCAACTACCACCGAAGTCTAATACACAAGCCCGTAACATATCCTCCAAGATCTGTATCGTCCTCTCCGACTTTCCATCAATATGGGGGTGGAACGCTGTATTGAAAGTAAGCTTCATCCCCAGTGCTTCCTACAAGCTCTTCCAAAATCGATAAGTAAACTTTGGATCCCGATCTGAAACAATGGACATCGGTACTCCATGCATTCTCACTATCTCATGCACATACAAGTCCGCTAGCCTACTCAAAGGGTAGCTAACCTTCATCAGTACAAAATGAGCAGATTTCGTCAACCTATCCATGATTAACCAAATAACATTCTACCCGTGAAGCGCTGGTGGCAATCCAGTAACAAAGTCCATGAAAATGTGCTCCCATTTCCACACCGGAATAGGCAAAGGCTGCAACGGCCCTGCCGGTCTCTAATGTTTAGCTTCACCTGCTAACACGTCAGACACTGCTCCATGAACTGGGCAATATCCCTCTTCATACCACTCCACTAGAAGGACTTGCGTAAATCCTGATACATCTTCGTACTACCCGGATGTACCGTATACAAAGAACGATGCGCTTCTTCTAGAATCGTCCTTCTGATCTCATCGTCATTTGGAACACACAGCCTGGTCCCAAACCTTAATGCACCTCGGTCAGAGATGTTAAAATCTGCAGCCAAACCCTACTGCACTTTTTCCACAATCTCAGCTAACTCCGCATCACTAGCCTGTGCGGCTTTAATACCCTCAAACAAGGTCAGCTGGATAACCAAGCTAGCAATGAAAGCCTAATGATCACCAAACACCAACTCCATAGCAAGGCTTTCCAGATCCTGTCTGACATGATGTTGAGCTACAACTGCAGATACTGCTGCATGTTCTGACTTCCGACTCAACGCATCCGCTACCACATTAGCCTTCCCCGGGTGATAACTAATCGTACAATCATAGTCCTTGATCAACTCTAACCACCGCCTATTCAGCTCCTTCTGCGTGAAAAAGTACCTGAGGCTTTTGTGGTCAATGAAAATCTCACACTGAACACCGTACAGGTAGTATCACCAGATCTTTAGGGCATAAACTATAGCAGCCAATTCCAGATCATGTGTAGGGTAATTCTTCTCATATTCCTTAAGTTGCCGAGAAGCATAAGCTACCATCTTACCCTGTTGCATAAGCACACATCCCAAACCCTTCAGGGACGCATCACTATAGATCACAAAACCCCCATCCTCCGAATGAATGGTCAATACTGAAGCAGTAACCTGCCGGTGCTTCAACTCGAGAAAGCACTGCTCGTAATCACTAGTCTAGTCAAACTTCTCTCCCTTCTTAGTCAATCATGTCAGAGGTCCAAAAAATTTAGAGAAACCCTCTACGAATCGACGATAGTAACTCGCCAGTCCCAAAAAACTCTGAACCTCTTGCACACTCTTCGATCTCGCCTGGTCAACTACAACTTCAACCTTGCTAGGACCAACTGAGATACCTCCCTTAGACACCACATGGCCTAAGAACGCGACCTGATTCAACCAGAACTCACACTTCTTCAGCTTAGCATATAACTTCTTCTCTCGCAGAATCTGTAACACCAACCTCAGATGATTCTCATGCTCTTCTGGACTCCTCGAGTATACCAGAATGTCATCGATGAACACCACTACGAACTGGGGTACTCATGAAACACCCTGTTTTTCAGATCCATGAATACTGTCGGCGCATTGGTTAACCCAAACGACATAACCCAGAACTCATAGTGGCCGTATCTGGTTTGAAAAGTAGTCTTCGTTACATCCTCAGATGTAACCCTCACTTGATGATACCCTGACCATAGGTTGATCTTCGAAAAGACCTGCGTTCCCTGCAACTGGTCAAAGATATTATCTTTATGAGGCAAAGGGTAACGGTTCTTCACCGTCACTTTGTTGATCTCATGGTAATCAATGCACATACGCATCCACCCGTCCTTCTTCTTCACAAACAAAACTGGAGCTCCTCAGGTCGAAACACTCGGTAGAATAAAACCCTTATAATGACACAAATTTTTAAATGAAATTTAAATAATAAAGAAAGGAAAATTTGAAAAAGGAAAAGAGGGAAGCTGCCAAGCTTCGTCGACGAACACAGGGTTTCGTCGACAAAAGCTTTAAAGATTTCGTCGATGAACACAGGGTTTCGTTGACGAGAAAATACCGAGAGGGGTTCTGAGGTAGCCTAAATTTCGTCGACGAATATAGGGTCTCGTCGACGAAATTTGTGAAGGACTCGTTGACGAAGGTTGGGCTCGTCAATGAATCTCGCTGCTTTATAAATATGAAAATCTGGGAAAAAATCTCATTTTTTTTAGAAATCTCTCTCTCTCCTCTCTCTCCCCTTCGACTCTCTCACTCTCTCTCTCTTCAATTTTGGGCTGGTTTTACGCGGGATCGAAGATCTGAGGCTACCACGACGCTCCTAGTGAAGTTCCCTGCAAGTTTGCCGGAGCGGATAGTCGAGAAAACGAAGTTGGAAATCATCCCAAAGTTGAGGTAAGACTTTTTAAGCCAAATTAGACTTCATGGTAGTTATATAAATTGATGTACGCATGAAAATACTGATGTTTAGTACTGGGATTTTGAGTTTCAAGATATTGAGTAGGAAATCCTACGGGTCAGGCTAAGATTTTAGGGGGCTTTCTCAGTAGCCAGGTAAAGGAGTAAACTAAAGCAGTTATTTTCCATGCAAATTATTATTAATTATGAGTAAATTTATTTTCAGAAAAGCATATGATATACCTGTATATTATAGATGAAATGTATGTTTGGGAAATACTACTATTATGATAAAACGTATATGTATGTATGAGACGATAGAAAAGCACGATTTTAGAATATGAAGTATAACTTTTAACAGAGCATGTGTGGCATGAATATTATTTTACGTGAAATGAGATATGATATGTATCCTTTTACGTGTAAAACACATTTTCAGGTATTTTGGAAAGACGAGTTATGCTATATTGAGTTTGACGAATATATGATAAAAGAGTTATTTTTTTTAGAATGTAAATACCTGAAACGATTCGGCACGAGGCCGTATTTATTGATGTTATTGGCGCGAGGCCATATTTATTATGCTATTGGCGCGAGACCGTATTTATTATGTTATAGGCACGAGGTCGTATTTATATTATTGGCGCGAGGCCATATATATATTTACTATGATTTTGGCACGAGGCTATACGTATGATTTCAGCGCAAGGTCGTATCTATGTTTTCGGCACAAGGTCGTGTTGATGTTACGTATGTTCATGTATTATATGTTATTGCAACCAGGATGTTAGTTTAGTTCAGACCAAGAGCTCGGTACTGTAGCTATGGGTAGATCAGATTCGGCACGAGGCCAAATTAGTGCTAACCATTCCACGAGGGGATGGGAGATGGATAGTCGATGTTGCTTTCAGTAAGTGTGGACGTCCACCTGGTAGTCCGGACCAGGGTGTGGCGGGCCCATCGTACTTACAGACATATTTGATTCGGCAGTGGTAGGCCAACCATTGTCGGGTCCCGCCTTCGGACTGCACAACCCTTCATGGGGGGTAATACATGACATTAGCTAACTATTCATCCTAGGTATCTTTTTAGTATTACGAGTTATAAAAGATGTTTATGTATGTTACGATTTATTAACGAATATGAAAATATATGATTATCCAGCATGATATTATGATTATTTCCAGAGTTATGAAATGTACTGTATATGTATAAGCACTTTAAATATTCATGTTACCATACAGCTGTATTTAGTTTACTTTCCCTTACTGAGATGTGTCTCACCCCCAACATTGATATATTTTTCAGGAAATCTAGAGAAACCAGCGGGTCAAGGCCGCCGTTAAGTGAGTGGAGCTTCCCTACTAAAAGGGTAAGCCCTGAGCTAGGACTAGGAGATTTTTGTTGTATAGTCCTAGTGTTATTTTGACTTCTTGGAGATTGTACATATGAACAGTATATTGATGTTAATAGTAAGCTTTGGTATTATGTTTTATGGATGGATATATGGATTTTTATGTTTACCGCTGCTAGGTTTTCCGCTGTGTATGACAGGAGTTCCCGTTACCCACGGGTTCGGGTTGACTATTTATTTATTTTATTATATTTTAATGAGGGACGTTACAACCCTGGTCCAGTAATTCCTGCAACTACTCTTTTAACTCTCGAAGTTCTGCTGGAGCCATCCGGTACGGAGCTTTAGAGATCGGTGTCTTACTAAGCAGCAACTCTATCGCAAACTCCACCTCACGATCCGGAGGTAAACCGGGTAAATCATCAAGAAACACATCTAGAAACTCGTTGACTACCTGAATATCCTCGAGTCTTAACTCATCTCGCAGCGGTTCCTTCACACAAGCTAGGCACCCCTGACACCCGTTTAAGAGTAGCCTCCTCGCCTGTAACACAGATATAACCTGTGGTGTCGAACGCACACACAATCCTACGAACTCGTACTCCTGCTCTCTAGAAAGTTTGAACACTACTACCTTCCTACTACAATCAATCATTGCAAAACTGGAGAATAGTCAATCCATCCCCAGTATGATATCAAAACCATACATGTCGTATACTACAAGGTTCGCTGGTAGTAGTCTCCCCTGGATTTCCTCTGGGCAGTTCTCTAACATCTTACTATAGATCGTTACACTCCCAGTCGACGTAGTCACAAACAACATCTCATTCATCATATAGGTTTCAGCCCCACACAACTTCACAAAACTAGCAGATATGAATGAATGGGTTGCCCCCGAATAAAATAAAACAACAGTTCTATTCGAAAACAATAACATGGTACCTGTCACCACGTTCCCAGCGTGTTCCGCATCTGTTGGAGTCAGTGAATATACCCTCGCTAGAGCCGTGGTTGCCTAGTAGTTCCCCCGAGGCATCTAATTACTCCCACGGTTCTGGATCTATGCAGGCGTATCTCTTTTCGGTGCCCGGTAACTTCGTGACATGTGGCCCGGCCTGCCACAGTCGTAGCAGTTTCCCCATAACGATTGATATTTGCCATCTTGCCTTTTACGGCACTTGGCGCACGGTGTGGAGGATGGATCCCCTTGATAACTCTGTCGCTCGGTGTTCTTCCGATAATCGGAACTGTAGCTCTTCTTCTTCTTCCACTGTCCCTGCCGATGACCACTCTAAGGACCAAAAGATACTGGCCTCTTCCCCTGATCCTGCACTACCTCATCTTCCCGAAGGTCAATCTCAACTATAGTGGCTTTATCCACCAGAATAGAGAACTCACGGATCTGCAGCATCCCCAAAAAACGGCGGGTGTCTTTCCTCAGACCCCTCTCAAACCTCCAAGCCTTCTCGTGCTAATTCGGAACCAAGTATGGCGCAAATTGAGACAACTCAATAAACCTAGCAGCATACCTCTGCACCGTCAGAGTTCCCTGCGTCAGCCCGAGAACTCATCGGCCTTCGCATCCCGAGTAGAGACCATAAAGTATCTCTCGAAAAATACCTCTTTAAAACGGCCCCACGTCATACCAGATGGACCAACTCTCTGCCTCTCAAGCAGACTCATCGCCATCCACCAACGCCCTGCCTCCCCAGTCAGTTGGAAGGTAGCGTACAAGACCTTCTACTTCTCATAGCAGTGGAGGACCTCCAAAATCCTCTCGGTCTTCTCGACCTAGTCCTCCGCCACGATCGGATCGGGCCCTCCCGTAAATGACGGACGCTGCATGCTTGTGAACCTCTCAATGGTACACCCAGCATCAGGACGAGCGCTTTTGCGTCTCATAACACTCCGCTCAATCTCTCGAATCACCTGTCTCGCCAAACCATGAGACACAGAAGGAGATTCATCGCTTGCCATCTCCTCGAAGTCACTTTCCAAGTTATTATCCTTGAGCTCCATTCTAAAAATAGAATAAGAATCGGTTAGAATTCCTATATTGTACATAGTTAACACAATCATAGACCTAATCATGTCAACTATTACTCTCACAGGTCTAAGCCCATCCCATCACACCGACACAAATCCATCAATGGTTTGCCTTGCCTTTACTGGAATCGTCATCCCAGGAAAAACATGGAATACCGCTGATGAATCCCGGTCTAGGAACAGAACAACCCTCAACCAACACTACTCATATCCAACATCTTATACTCTGGTATGTACTCACAGTTAAGCCTAACCAAGTCTACAAGACCTAACAACCTGGTTAGCTCTGATACCAAGCTGTCACTCCCCGAACCCGAAGATGGGTCCTAGGTGTGAATATAGTAACCTAACCTGTCTCTGTATCAATTCAAACATATATGATACAATACAATAAGAGGATCCGACCCCGTGAGGTACACAGATGCCCTATACATATACACATATACATCCATACTCATCAGTTACGCAGCGAAAAATGCTTCACCTATCTATATAACATACCATACCAGAGTCTGTACAAAACTAGGGTACACAAACCCATACAATACTAAGGTATACAATCCCATAAATACCGTACATACTCCGAGTTTCTACAAAAACCATCACAACAACCTAGTTACAAAATCTCGTACCTAATCAGGCACTAACAGCAACTAAAGACACCTCCGCTTTCGATTGCTAGGATGCTAAATACGGCTACTTGATGAACTTGAAACATTGTACATACATTCGGGGTGAGACACCTTTCAGTAAGGAAGAAAGTAGGTTATATCAGTGTATGACATACCAGTGTTATTTTATGCAAAACATAACACTATACAATACGATACAGTTCGAAAACATTTCCATACAATTCTAGTATTTTCATAAATTCATTCCAGTATATACGATACCCAAAACATACGGTCAGTATCGTCACACTAATATGCAACTACGCTATGAAACCCGAAGCTTCACAGCGATTACATTGCCAATACAATGTAGCTTACACAAGTACGCAACTACTCCATAAATCCGAAGTTTCACAGCGATTACATTGCCAACACGCAACTACCCATGAAACCCAAAACTTCACAATGATTACATTGCCAATACAGTGTAGCTCACACCCCTCGGTGACCAGCCGGGATACGTAGTGATATTTCACACCCTCAGATATAGAGCCGGACACTCCTATACATATCAGCGTATGGTAATTAGCCGCCACTAGCTGTTTTACAAAATACCTAGAACAATTACATACAACTATATATACCACACTTGTTTGGTTTACGACAAATCATATCTTTTTCCAATTCAAGTATACAGTTTATCCAAATATGGATAACAGTCATCCCAATAATACAGTTTAAACAAAACGAACGGTTTTCCAAACAAAGTAGAGATGATACCCAAAATCCCCAAATTTTCCTAAAAACTATAACCCGAAAATCCCGTATTTTTACTCAATAGATTTCCCCAAATAAGTTGCCGAAACATACATACGATCGTAGCCTACAAGCTTACCGATCCTGATTTTGAAAATAAACTGATATAAACTGAATTTCCTTACCTTAACCCGAATTCCAACTATGAACTCTACAGTCCCCAAAACTACGAACTGAGACTCCAAAACCTACAAACCACAGTACAATACATGCTTACAATTCATGCTACTACACATATTCTGAATTAGAAACAAAAACTGAGTCTTACCTTGATTTTAGCCCGAAACCCGAAATCGCTCGAAACGAAATTCCGATCCGCTAGAAACGTAAAGAATCCTTCCTTGATCCTCGCAGTAACGTCCGATTTACGAATCAGGTGACAAACGAAGAAGAAATCAAAAGAGATAGAGGGAAAGAAAGCTTTGAGTTCTAGAGAGAGAGGGAAAGAAAATCAAGCTAACTTAACTTGGAAGCAACCCTTTTTGGATATATATAACCCTTTGACTCGGGTGAATTCATCGACGAATTGGCGTCCTCGTCGACGAGTCTGCCATTGCCTTCATCGATGAGACAATGGCCTCGTCGATGAGCCGGATATTTTCAATTTTTACGAACCTCTCGGCATTCCCCTGTCGACGAGCCTCTGAATTTCGTCGACGAGGAGCCACTAGCCTTTGTCAACGAATGATGGTCTCGTCGACGAAGTTTGTACAATTACCTTTTTACCCTTCCTTAATCAATTTAATCCATATACTACGGTTCGGGTTCTTACATCCTAAGTTTGTAAAATCCATTTCGAACGGTTGGTTTTCGAAATAACCTTTAAATTCCCATATGAATAAATAAATAAATATATTATATAAACATAACAATTAAATTGATTCAAATTTCATAAATAACTTACTTAACTTAATCCCCTTACCTGATTCCTGAAAAAGTTCGCTAACACCCCGGCTTACGCCCCATGCGTTCCAAATTCCTAAAACCTTAAAATTCAAATTTAACTACATTACTCATCACAATCCCTAGAATAATTTTTCCTAAAATTTCTCTAAGCTCTGAATACCCTAAATAGCCTAATAAAACCTAAATTATTAAACTTACCCCCGATTTAGGATTAGTACCCCGAAGTTCCAATTCGAAAACCCACTCCGACTAGATTGTAGAGAATCTCCCCACGAATCTCCTAGCAATTTCCGTTCGTTAATTGGGCTTATAGTTTAATAGAAATTGAGGTAAGTTTGAGATTTGGCCTTATCCCATGAGATATGCCTACGCCGCTCTTACAACAGATCCGCTCCAATAGAAGTGTCGGTGGTGGAGAACAAAGTCCAACAGTATTTTCAGATTTCCAATCGATAGAATATCAGAGACGAGATTGAGGAGAGTGGGAGAGAGGAGACGAGAACAGAAGATGCACAACAGGGGGGGGGCGACGACTTCTCTGCAATTTCAATCTTAAGATTTATCTCAAGATTGAATTCCATTACCTAATATATATAATATATATTATTATAATATTATATTATTTAATTAATTATAATTTAATTTATTTATTTATTTTAAAAAATAATTTTAATTTAATTTTCTTTAATAATAATACATTTTTTGTTGGATCACTACATTCTCCCCTCCTTACAAAAATTTTGTCCTCAAAATTTGTTAACTATTACCAATTACCTCTTTAATTCACGATTTTTGTCTATAGAAGAGTCGGTAGCCACCCACATAGCGGCCCCATCCCACGTTTATTAAGTACCCTCACTTATGGCGGAGGAATACCGTGGTTACAATACTGCCTTTGGAAAATTACAATAACCATAACAAATTTTTCCAAAGACTATCCATAATTAAAACTATACACAACTAATTACACAACCTACTCTAATCCCTCTATATACAACCATACCCTTACCCGTCTGGCACTAGCCCTCACTAAATAGTTGCTGTTACTTCTGACATATTTTCGTTTCTAACTCCTAGGAAACTTTCTCAACTACATGATTACGCTATAGTACCTTCACTAATGGTATATCCTTGGTATGCAATTCCTGTACCTTCCGATCTAGAATCTGAGCTGGTACCTCTTCATATGCTAGAGTATCCCTGATCTCCAACGACTCATAACTGATCACATATGAGGGTTCTGGACAGCGCTGGGGGTAGTGCTATCATGTATTCCATCGAGCCAATCCTCTCCAAAATCTTGAACGACCCAATGTATCTAGGGCTCAGCTTGCCCTTCTTTCTATACCTCATCACCCCCTTCATCTAAGCAATCCTTAAAAATATCATATCACCTACTTCGAATTCTAGCTCTTGTCAGTGAGTATTCGCATAACTCTTCTGCCGACTCTGGGCTGCCTTGATCCTTTCCCTAATAAGTTCGACCTTTGCAGAAGCCTGCTGAACAAGGTCTGGTCCCAAAATCTGTCTCGCCTACTTCATCCTAGTACAACAGAGATTGGTATACAAAGCCTTATATGGTGCCATTCCAATGCTGGTTTGGTGACTGTTATTGTATGCAAACTCAACCAACGGCAGATATCGGATCCAACTATCCCCAAAATCTAACACACATGCCCTTAGCATATCATTGAGAATCTGAATGGTTCGTTCGTATTATCTATTCGTCTGAGGGTGAAATGCAGTACTAAAAGTGAGTTGAGAACCCAACACTCCCAACAAACTCTTCCAGAAATGGGAAGTGAATCGCAGATCCCCGATTTGAAATGATGGACACGGGCACGCCATGTATTCTGACTATTTCCTAGACACAGAGTTCTTCCAGCTTATCCATGGAATAACTAGTTCTAACCAAAATAAAATGGGCAGTCTTCGTCAATCTGTCAACCACTACTCATATGGCATTCTGCCCATGTAATGTTGAAGGCAATTCCGATACAAAGTCCATTGAGATATGCTCCCACTTCCACGTAGGGATGTCCAGTGGTTGAAGTGGTCCCGCTGGCCTCTAGTGTTCTGCCTTCACCTACTGAC